>NC_083318.1:5376040-5482148 GCF_963455315.2 Globicephala melas
CAGACGTCCCCAGTATCAGATTCTGCTCTCAAGGTAGTAGTACTACTAGTTTCCACTTAATGAGCACTTACTACATGCAAGTGTGCCAAAAGGCTTACACGCTTCATATCGTTCAGTGCTCGCAGTGACCTTCCAAGGTAGGCAAGGTCATCATCCGCATTTTGTACATGAGTGAAGTGAGGCCCAAGAAACTAAGGAACTGGCGAACAAAGTGGGTAAAAATGGAGTCAGGAGTCAGACCCAGTGTTGCCTGATTCCAGAACTTTTAAACTACTATGCCAAATTGCATATTGTCTCAAGTAATAATAATAATACTAATAAAACCACAAGTAACAGTTATAGCATCCTCAGCTAACATTTATTGGGTACTTACTGTGTGCTAAACATTGGGCTAAATGTTGGAATAAATCAGGATAGGATAACTAGTGTAACAAACACCCCCAAATCTTTAGTGTCTTAACACGATAAAAAAAATTCTTTTTTTTTTCCCTACAGCATGTCACAAAGCAATGAGATGAGCAGAGGGTAGGTGTGTGGTGGAGCCCAAGGGCTGTGCTCCATGCAGCCATTCAGAAACCCAGGCTTCTCCCCAGTGAATGTTCAGCATGTGAATTTCAAAGTTATCGTAAAAGGAAAGAGAGATGATGAGAAAGGCATACCTGCTCTTAACTGTCTTAGCCCAGAACCGACACCACCATTGGGCTCACATTCTAGTGTCATAAGTTACATGGCCCACCTAGATATAAGGTTGCTGCGAAATGTATTTTGACTGTGCCCAGGAGGGGTAAAACATTTGGTGAGCAACTAGTTTATATATATATATATATAAATTAATTACTTAATTTTTGGCTGCATTGGGTCTTTTGTTGCTGTGTGCAACCTTTCTCTAGTTGTGGCTAATGGGGGATACTCTTAGTTGTGATGCGCGGGCTTCTCACTGCGGTGACTTCTCTTGTTGCGGAGCACGGGCTCTAGGCAAACGGGCTCAGTAGTTGTGGCTCATGGGCTCTAGAGCGCAGGCTCAGTAGTTGTGGCATGTGGGCTTAGTTGCTCTGCGGCATGTGGGATCTTCCCGGACCAGGGCTCGAACCCGTGTCCCCTGCATTGGCAGGTGGATTCTTAACCACTGCACCACCAGGGAAGTCCTAGTTTATCTTTGACCTGGCATTTTACCTGCATTAGCTCATTCTTCACACCAACTTTAGGGAGGTTTTATTTCTGTGATACAGATGAGGAAACAGATACAGGGAGGTTCTACTTTTCCAAGATCATACAGGCAGATGGAGGTGGGATTATAGGGGGAAATGATTGATCCTCTTATGCAACAAAAATCAAGGTTTGTAAAAAGCCTTTATCTTACCTTTGTTGATTGTTTACTGGAACCATCACCAGCATTTTCCTCTGCAGTCTTTCCCTATAACCGATAGCTGTTCTCCAGTTCTACCCGCTTATTGTAGTTCCCTGAATGAGCTTTGCTCTTTCTTATATCTGGGCCTTTGCATGAGCTGCTATTCCTCTATCTCTTGACTTGGGTTCCTCTGACACATCCTTCACATCTCATCTTAGATATCTCTTCTCCACAAACTCTCCTCTGATTTCAAAATCTGAGTTAGTGATTCTGCAATGAGCTCCCTTTTCATCCCGGATTTACCTTACGGTAGCATGTGCCACACTGGTTTTTAACTTGCGGCTAATGGATTTGTCTTCCTAGCTGTAGGCTAAATTCCACCCAGGCAGAGGTTTTGTTTAGCTCATTTATCTCTGCATCTTAGCATCTAAGATGTCTGGTACATAGAGTTCAAGAACTATTTGTTAAATTAATGAATGAGTAAGTGACTCACCCGGAATTCTGAACCTACCCTTACCCCTCCGTGGCTTTTGTCTCAATAGGTCAATATTCCTTCTCTTACAGATCTATAATCATATTTAAGTGAGCCTGAGTACTTAAATGTGGTAGGTACTATATTAAGCCTTGAGCAGATTAAAGAAGAAACATATTCACTTATACCCTCAAGGCATTCCCAGTCTAGGGGCAGATAGAGATACGTAACTCTGAATTACGATGTAATATGGTAAATGCCATTATAGAGGAATGTGTAAATGAGGTCCTGTGAGAACACAGAGGAGAGAGTGATTGGGAAGGTGGGGAAAAGCTGCACAGAGAAGGAGACCTTCTTAGCTTCCCAGCTGACCTATTAGCCAGACTTTAAAAAAGTATTCAGATAAATGCAGAAGACCCTGAATAGCCAAAACAATTTTAACAAAGAGCAGAGCTGGAGGAATCATGCTTCCTGAATTCAGGCTATACTACAAAGCTACAGTCATCCAAACAATATGGTACTGGCACTAAAACAGACACATAGATCAGTGGAACAGAATAGACAGCCCAGAAATAAACCCACACACTTATGGTCAATTAATCTATGACAAAGTAAGCAAGAATATACAATGGAGAAAAGACAGTCTCTTCAATACATGGTGCTGGGAAAACTAGACAGCTCCATGTAAAAGAATGAAATTAGAATGTTCTTTAACACCCTACACAAAAATAAACTCAAAATGGATTAAAGACCTAAATGTATTTAAGACCAGAAACCATAAAACTCCTAGAGGAAAACACAGGCAGGACACTCTTTGACATAGAGCGTAGCAAAAATTTTTTGGATCTGTCTGCTAAGCAAAGGAATTATAAGCAAAAATAAACAAACAGGACCTAATTAAACTTAAAAACTTTTGCACAGCAAAGGAAACCATCAACAAAATGAAAAGACAAGCTACTGAATGGGAGAAAATATTTGCAGATGATATGACTGATAAGAGATTAATAGCCAACATATATAAACAGCTCATATAACTCAACATCAAAAAACCCAACCCCACTGCAAATTGGTAGAATACCTGAATAGACATTTTTCCAAAGAGGGAATGCAGATGGCCAACAGGCACATGAAAATATGCTCGTCATTGCTAATCACTAGGGAAATGCAAATAACATGTTAGAATGGGCAAAAGCAATCCATAGTGACAGAAAGCAGACCCGTGGTTGTCTGGGGCCAGAGGTTGAGCGTGAATGGCCATAAATGGGCGTGAGCGAGAATTTTGGGGGGGATGGAAATATTCTATTTCTTGATTATGGTAATAGTTTAATGGTTCCATAGCTGCATGTATTTGCTGAAATATCAAACTATATTTTGGGTAGCAGAAACAACAGAAGTCCATTACACAGATTGTTCTTGACTCAAGCAAACTGGATCGCTTGTTGATTCCAAAACACCATGTGCTTTCCTGCATTAAGGTCTTTCCTAACGCTGTTCCCTCTGCCAGGAATGTCCAGCCTTATCTCTTTGGATGAATTTCTACCAACCTTACACTGCATCTTTTCAATGATGTCTGTCTATCTAATTTGATGATCTTGAGTTGTCCTGCTCTGAACCTTATATTTATCCTTCTTTCAGGCCTTTTTCTTCATCTGCCTTATGTTACAGTTATTTGTGCCCCTGACTTATCTTGTTCTCCAGTGACCTGTACACTGCCTGAGCCAGGACTCTTGTACCTCCAGGAGCCCAAGTATGCATCTGAGAGTGAGTGTTTGTTATTGGCTTGGTGACATAAATTCATTGCTTTTAATTAATTGCTTTATAGTTCTGAGAGATGTGTGTCACTTGTTTTCACATGGAGATACATTTGAAAGAGACTCAGTATTTTTCACTGTTGTCCGTACCAGGTGTTTGCAGTGGAATCAGGAGGATTTGCCCTTGGATTAGATATTAAAATTGAAACTGCTACATGTGAGTTGAGCCCAGAAGGATATATGAAGCTTTGTAGAGACATGTGCAGTTGGGTCATGAAATGAAAGGGCTGCCAATGTAAAACTATGATTCGTTCTAGAGAACTTCTAAAACAAAGGAAAAATAATTTTGCTTTTGTAAAACGTGAGAGCTGATAGACAGTCATTATTTTTTGCTGCAATTATGACTCCATAACATAATATAGTATATTAATGACCGTGCTGTGTTAATTGGAGAAACAGGCATATTAAGAATACCTGTGAGATTTTAATACTGGTAATGTCTTTGAATCTTTAACTGTATGGAAAATGGTGTGAAACGTTATTTTTCAATGCCATGGCTTCTATCCTCCAAGCCAAAGAAATTGAGTAGTGTGTTTATAGCCTTCTCAACACAGAGAAACAACTAATTGATAGTGTTTCACACAATCTGTTCCAAGAAATGTTAAACCTGAGATTGGAAAGATGTAAATACTGTAACCTGTGGTTACAGAGGAGAGAAAACTAATCCTATCTCTAACTTCAAGTGCCCCCTGACCATTATTCTCTTGCTTATAAGGTTGCTAAAAGGTGTTTTTGTGTACCGATTAGAGGTAGACACAGATTTAAATTTTGGAACTTATGATGATAGAACCCCAACTTTTTCTGGGTTTATCAGGACTTTGTGTGGTTCTCAGCATCTGTGCCTGTTTCTCAGCTGTGTTTGGGGACATCGCATTATACCCCTTGGGAGTGGATAAGGATGACTTGAGAGCACAGTCAATGGCAGCTTCCCTACTTTCTTGTTTTCACTTATGCTTAGTCCTTCCCACTGGTATACTGGTGAGGGTCCTGAGATAATCATCATGATGAAAATAGCCAACACTTACTGAGTACCACTTTACATGCAATCCTATACAGTAGATATAATTCATATCCCCATTTTACAGGTGAGCAAACTGAGACTTGGATTAAGTAAACTTGCCCAAGGTTACATGCTAGTAAATGTTGGGATTTGAACTGTAAATAGTTCCTTATTTTGGGGTCACTTTAAAAAATGTACTCTTTCATTGCGATCTTTAGCCCTAAAATGAGATTAGGAAGAGCTGAATGTACTGTCACAAATTAATCAAACAATACTTATAAACACGCACTCTGTTCTAAATAGTTTTTTGCTCACGATGGGCAAAGTGAATTCCTATACGGCCAGAGTGGAAAGCATTGTTCTTTTTTCTGTCTTCAAATTAAAGTTACAGCCTTTTGTGCCTGCCTTTATATAGAAATATAATCCATACATTTGCCCTTTAGTCTTGGACTTGAAAATCTATCTTTAACAAAAATCTACCAGTGCATGGTTAATAGATGCAATGAACATGCACCCCATCCCCAGAAGGTATAAGGTTATGATTTTACATATTTGTCATAAATGGCTGCAGCACCCATATATTATTGGGGTGAGCTCTTCTAATGGGGATAAATGTACCACACTGTGGACTCTCAAGGTGGCAAGATACACAACTCATGTTCAGCGAAGCAGGGGGAAATATATTATCCCTCTGCCATGCTGTGACATGTGTATATTGCATTTGCGCTTCACGAGGGCATTAAATCCAGAGACGTCAAAAGAAAATGCAGAGACAGACTTCCACTGCTGGCTCTTACAGCAGTTTCTGTTGGCTCCATGCTATTTGCATAGGATGCAGAAGGCTCAACTGCTTCAAAAGAGAGATTCTGTTAAAGCATTATATTTTATAAGTTTTTTTCTCCTGCAAGTTATATTTCCCTAAACTGGCTGAAAATCCAAGGAGATTTTTTTTAATTTTTAAATTTAATTTTATTTTTTTTTTATACAGCAGGTCCTTATTAGTCATCAGTTTTATACACATCAGTGCATACATGTCAATCCCAATCGCCCAATCCATCATTTCTCCAGAGAAGATGTACAGACACATGAAAGGATGCTCAACATCACTAATCATTAGAGAAACGCAAATCAAAACCACAGTGAGGTATCACCTCACACCAGTCAGAATGGCCATCATCAAAAAATCTACGAACAATAAATGCTGGAGAGGGTGTGGAGAAAAAGGAACCCTCTTGCACTGTTGGTGGGAATGTAAATTGATACAGCCACTATGGAGAAAAGTATGGAGGTTCCTTAAAAAACTAAAAATAGAACTACCATATGACCTAGCAATCCCACTACAGGGCATATACCCTGAGAAAACCATAATTCAAAAAGAGTCATGTACCACAATGTTCATTGCAGCTCTATTTACAACAGCCAGGACATGGAAGCAAGCTAAGTGTCCATCGACAGATGAATGGATAAAGAAGATGTGGCACATATATACAATGGAATATTACTCAGCTGTAAAAAGAAACAAAATTGAGTTATTTGTAATGAGGTGGATGGACATAGAGTCTGCCATACAGAGTGAAGTAAGTCAGAAAGAGAAAAACAAATACCGTATGCTAACACATATATAAGGAATCTAAAAAAAAAAAGGTCATGAAGGACCTAGGGGCAAGATGGGAATAAAGACGCAGACCTACTAGAGAATGGACTTGAGGACATGGGGAGGGGGAAGGGTAAGCTAGGACAAAGTGAGAGAGTGGCATGGACATATATCCACTACCAAATGTAAAATAGATAGCTAGTGGGAAGCAGCCGCATAGCACAGGGAGATCAGCTCAGTGCTTTGTGACCACCTAGCGGGGTGGGATAGGGAGGGAGGGAGGGAGGGAGACGCAAGAGGGAAGAGATATGGGGATATATGTATATGTATAACTGATTCACTTTGTTATAAAGCAGAAACTAACACCATTGTAAAGCAATTATACTCCAATCAAGATGTTCAAAAAAAAAGTTACATACACATTATCAAAATAACTTCAAAATTTTATTTCCTAAAGACTTAGTATTCACAAAACTTGTTTTGAATAATTGTTTTTGTCTGGCAGATTTTTTCCATCCTTTTGGTAGATGCTTTTTACAAATGAAACTACAGGTGCCCCAGGTTAATGAATAAATCCTATGGTCAGATACTGTTCATTTTATTTAGAATAGCAAAAAAAACCCAATAAAACATGGGGGAGAAACTTTTCGCAAGAGGTATTATTTTCAGTTCTTATTTTCTTCGTAGTACAGTAGACTGTTCAGATTAGTCTAGGGAAATGGTTGGGGGCTGGGGTGAGGGATCCAGGGGCTCACAGAAAGTATTCAGCCAGGGCTCTTTGCTCCATATCCCAAGCTAAGCCTGTGTTACAACTGTGCTGTTGAACTGGAGCAATCAGTCTGATCGCCCATCTCTGTGGAAGTAGAAGTGTGAAGAGAGGGGTTAAAACTCTGTCTATGAACCCCGTTGGCAGTACTACACAGATTTCAGAAGGCATTCAGCCACGGGGTTGGAGCCACACGTTTTGGATTCTAGCTACTGTAGATCTTACTACTTTGACCTCTGAAACAGAGAGAGAGCATTGTAAATGAGACTTGCACATTTGCACCGGAAACTTGACAATAGCTTTAGTCTAAAGAAGAGAAAACTGAGACTTAGAGTCTATCAGTCATGATTAAGTTCAGTTGGCATAATAATAGAGTTCTCTCTCACATTGTTTTGAAGGCTGGACGTTTGGACTCCAGGACCCTGGGGGCTCTGTGAAACTGTGAAGGACCTAGGCTCTCTCTAACTCATAGCCTTTCTTAGGATGGTTCAAGACGATGACTGGAACTCTAGCTAACATGGAAGAAGAGATTTAAAAGCCTACAAGGCGTACATACATGACATGTTTTTAAAGGAAGTCTCCTAGAACTTACCTCAGTAACTTTTCTTTATATCTCATTGGCCTAAATTTAATTCCATGGCCACACCTAGCTGCAGAGGAGGTTGGGAAAGTTGGTTTTATTTCTGGGAGTCATCCGCCAGCTGAGAACCAAGAGTTCTGTTTTTGATCAAGAAGGAAGAAAGGCTATTTCTTAGGACCACACAGTTTTCTAATGACAGAGATTAGAAGTAGGTCTCCTGATAGTACAGTGCTCCTTGAATCAAAGAAAATGAACTTCCTGGCAGCCCTGCTCTGTCACTTCAATAAAAGGCATTCATTTGCAATAAAAAAAAAAAAAAAGAAAATGAACTTCTAAGCTTATATGGGGTTACTCTGTGTATAGAAGGAAATGAGAATAAAGACCATTATGATTGTAAAGTTGGGTTGGAGAGTTTGGTTAAAGACTTCTTCCACTTGTGTATTTTTGCCTATTACAACATGATTCCTATTGTATTTAGTTTTATTCTCTCTAGTTTAAAATAGAAAAAAGTATCTTAGAATGTAAAGATGATCCACCAACACTGATGAAGCAGTGGGAGGCAGAGTCACTTAACTCGTGACCCCACCTCAATGCATGGTCTGGACAGCATTTAGGTTCCCTGGTCAACTCCCTCCACCACTCTCTGTGACTCTGATTCACACTTTCTCCTGCTCCTCTAGCATTTGATACCCTTTCCCTTCATTTTAATCTGATGGCCTTGCCTGTTATTTCACGGAGAGAATAAAGACAAACAGGAGAATTCCTTACCTTTTTTTGCTTCACTAATCTTTTTTTTTTTAAAAAAAAAAACTGATTAAAATCTAGATCTATTTTGAGGTTGGAGATGATTTTTTTTTTAAACATCCATCAATCAAGTCAAAGGGAAGTAGTGAAATGCTTGAAAGCTATTTGAGGCCAAAAGAGATGTACAAATGTGGAAAGATGAGTAGATATGAATTGTTCATATTTTATTTTGTTTTTAATAACGAGAATGCATTCACTTAGAGAATGTATTTATCAGTTTTTAAATTAAAGATAGAAAAGGTCAAATGGACTGAAAAGATTAATTGTACTTGGAAGCAAGAGCAAGTATTTTGCTAACCTTGGCGATGGCAGTTTTAATGCTGTAGTTGGGAGCAGAGGGCAGAATGGAGTGGGTGGAGGAGTGATCGGAAGGGGAGGAATGAGACCTTACTAGTGGAGGTATGTTTCAAGAAGTTAGATAGTAAGTGGAGAAAAATGCAGAAAGATGAATCTAAAATTTCCTAAAATTAGTGAGCTATTTGCACTCCTATTCATTCCTGTAGATTACAAACATGAAGAAAATAATTGGTTTTGGAAACAGTTTCCAAAGTTACATACATACGTAAATCTATTTACTTAATTGCCAGTAAGACAATTTTTTGGGAGGAAGAAACCTCCTTTTGCTGTTTCTACAAAATATGCTATCCTGTTTAAAACTGTTTAAAAACTTTATCTGCATCTATTGAGATGATCATATGGTTTTTCTCCTTCAGTTTGTTAATATGGTGTATCACATGGATTGATTTGCATATATTGAAGAATCCTGGCATACCTGGGGTAAACCCCACTTGATCATGGTGTGTGATCCTTTTAACGTGCTGTTGGATTCTGTTTGCTAGTATTTTGTTGAGGATTTTTACATCTATGTTCCTCAACGATATTGGTCTGTAGTTTTCTTTATTTGTGAAATCTCTGGTTTTGGTATCAGGGTGATGGTGGCCTCGTAGAATGAATTTGGGAGTGTTCCTCCCTCTGCTATATTTTGCAAGAGTTTGAGAAGGGTAGGTGTTAGCTCTTCTCTAAATGTTTGATAGAATTCACCTGTTAATCCATCTGGTCCTGGGCTTTTGTTTGTTGGAAGATTTTTAATCACAGTTTCAATTTCAGTGCTTGTGATTGGTCTGTTTATATTTTCTATTTCTTCCTGGTTCAGTCTCAGAAGGTTGTGCTTTTTTAAGAATTTGTCCATTTCTTCCAGGTTGTCCACTTTATTGGCATATCGTTGCTTGTAGTAATCGCTCATGATCCTTTGTATTTCTGCAGTGTCAGTTGTTACTTCTCCTTTTTCATTTCTACTTCTATTGATATGAGTCTTCTCCGTTTTTTTCTTGAGGAGTCTGGCTAATGGGTTATCAATTTTGTTTATCTTCTCAAAGAACCAGCTTTTAGTTTTTTTGATCTTTGCTATTGTTTCCTTCATTTCTTTTTCATTTATTTCTGATCTGATCTTTATGATTTCTTACCTTCTGCTAACTTTGGGGTTTTTTTGTTCTTCTTTCTCTAATTGCTTTAGGTGTAAGGTTAGGTTGTTTATTTGAGATGTTTCTTGTTTCTTGAGGTAGGATTGTATTGCTATAAAGTTCTCTGTTAGAACTGCTTTTTCTGCATCCCATAGGTTTTTGGTCGTCGTGTTTTCATTGTCATTTGTTTCTAGGTATTTTTTTTTATCTCCTCTTTGATTTCTTCAGTATCTCTTGGTTATTTAGTATGTGTTGTTTAGCCTCTATGTGTTTGTATTTTTTACAGTTTTTTTTCCTGTAATTGATATCTACTCTCATAGTGTTGTGGTTGGAAAAGATACGTGATATGATTTCAATTTTCTTAAATTTACTCAGGCTTGACTTGTGGCCCAAGATATGTTCTGTCCTGGAGAATGTTCCATGAGCACTTGAGAAGAAAATGTAATCTGCTGTTTTTGGATGGAATGTCCTATAAATATCAATTAAGTCCATCTTGTTTAATGTATCATTTAAAGCTTCTGTTTCCTTATTTATTTTCATTTTGGATGATCTGTCCATTTTTGAAAGTGTGGTGTTAAAGTCCCCTACTCTTATTGTGTTACTGTCGATTTCCCCTTTTATGGCTGTTAGCCATATGTACATATGTATATATGCCTTATGTAGCCATTTGCCTTATGTATTGAGATGCTCCTATGTTGGTTGCATAAATATTTACAATTGTTATACGTTCTTTTTGGATTGATCTCTTGATCATTATGTAGTGTCCTTCTTTGTCTCCTGTAATAGTGTTTATTTTAAAGTCTATTTTGTCTGATATGAGAATTGCTACTCCAGCTTTCTTTTGATTTCAATATGCATGGAATATCTTTTTCCAGCCCCTCACTTTCAGTCTGTTTGTGTCCCTAGGTCTGAAGTGGGTCTCATATAGACTGCCTATATACAGGTCTTTCTTTTGTATCCATTCAGCCAATCTGTGTCTTTTGGTTGGGGCATTTAATCCATTTACTTTTAAGGTAATTATTGTTATGTATGTTCCTGTTACCATTTTCTTAATTGTTTTGGGTTTGTTATTGTCTTTTCCTTCTCTTGTGTGTATCCTGCCTAGAGAAGTTCCTTTAGCATTTGTTGTAGAGCTGCTTTGGTGGTGCTGAATTCTCTTAGCTTTTGCTTGTCTCTAAAGGTTTTAAGTTTCCATTGAATCTGAATGAGATCCTTGCTGGGTAGAATAATCTTGGTTGTAGGTTTTTCTGTTTCATCACTTTAAATATGTCCTGCCACTCCTTTCTGGCTTGCAGAGTTTCTGCTTAAAGATCAGCCATTAACCTTATGGGGATTCCCTTGTTGCTTTTCCCTTGCTGTTTTTAATATTTTTTCTTTGTATTTAATTTTTGTTAGTTTGAGTAATATGTGTCTTGCCATGTTTCTCCTTGGATTTATCCTGTATGGAACTGTCTGCACTTCCTGGACTAGATTGACTATTTCCTTACCCATATTAGGGAAGTTTTCAAGTATAGTTTCTTCAAATATTTTCTCAGTCCCTTTTTTTTCTCTTCTTCTTCTCAGACCCCTATAATTCAGATGTTGTTGAATTTAATGTTGTCCCAGAGGTCTCTGAGATTGTACTCAATTCTTTTCCTTTTTTTTTTCTGTTTATTGTGCTCTGCAGTAGTTGTTTCCACTATTTTCTCTTCCAAGTCACTTATCCTTTCTTCTGCCTCAGTTATTCTGCTATTGATTCCTTCTAGAGAATTTTAAATTTCATTTAATGTGTTGTTCATCATTGTTTGTTTGCTCTTTAGTTCTTCTAGGTCCTGTTAAATGTTTCTTGTATTTTCTCCATTCTATTTCCACGATTTTGGATCATCTTTACTATCATTACTCTGAATTGTTTTTCAGGTAGACTGCCTGTTTCCTCTTCATTTGTTTGGTCTGGTGGGTTTTTACCTTGCTCTTTCATCTGCTGTGTATTTCTCTGTCTTCTCATTTTGCTTAACTTACTGTATTTGGGGTCTCCTTTTCGCAGGCTGCAGGTTCGTAGTTCCTGTTGTTTTTGGTATCTTCCCCCAGTGGCTAAGGTTGGTTCAGTGTGTTGTGTAGGCTTCCAGGTGGAGGGGACTGGTGCCTGTGTTCTGGTGGATGAGGTTGGTTCTTGTCTTTCTGGTGGACAGGACCACATCCGGTGTTGTGTTTTGGGGTGTCTATGACCCTATTATTATTTTAGGCAGCCTCTCTGCTAATAGGTGGGCTGTGCTCCTGTCTTGCTAGTTGTTTGGCATAGGGTGTCCAGCCCTGTAGCTTTCTGGTTGTTGGGTGGAGCTGGGTCAGAGCATTGAGGTGGAGATCTCTGGGAAAGCTTTCACCGTTTGACAGTACATGAAGCCGGGAGGTCTCTGGTGAACCAATGTACTGAACTCGCCTCTCCCACGTCAGAGGCTCAGGTTTGACACCCGTCCAGAGCACCACGACCCTGTCAGCCACACGGCTCAGAAGAAAAGGGAGAGAAAGGAAGGAAGGAGGGAAGGAAGGAAGAAAGGAAGGAAGGAAGGAAGACAATAAAGTTATTAAAATGGAAAAAATTATTAAAAATTAAAAAGTGATAAAAAAGAAAGAGTGATAGAAAGAAGAGAGCAAGCAAACCAAAAATCAAATCCACCAATGATAACAAGCACTAAAAACTATACTAAAAAGAAACAAAAATGGACAGTCAGAACCCTAGGAGAAATGGCAAAAGCAAAACGATACAGACAAAATCACAAAAAGAAGCATACACATACACACTCACAAAAAGACAAAAAGGGAAAAAAAATAAAAAGCAAAAAAGGAAGAGAGCAACCACATCAATAAACAAATCTACCAATGATAATAAGCTCTAAATACTAAACTAAGGTAAAGATAAAACCAGAAATAAATTAGATGTAGAAAGCAAACCCCAAGTCTACACTTGCTACCAAAGCCCACCACCTCAATTTTGGGATGATTCGTTGTCTATTCAGGTATTCCACAGATGCAGGTACATCAAGTTGACTGTGCAGATTTAATCCGCTGCTCCTGAGGCTGCTGGGAGAGATTTCCCTTTCTCTTCTTTGTTCACACAGCTCCTGGGGGTCAGCTTTGGATTTGGACCCGCCTCTGCGTGTAGGTCGCCGGAGGGCGTCTGTTCTTCGCTCAGACAGGACGGGGTTAAAGGAGCAGCTGATTAGGGGGCTCTGGCTCACTCAGGCTGGGGGGGAGGGAGGGGCACGGAGTGCAGGGCGAGCCTGCGGCGGCAGAGGCCAGCGTGACCTTGCACCAGCTTGAGGTGTGCCGTGTGTTCTCCCGGGGAAGTTGTCCCTGGATCCCGGGACCCTGGCAGTGGCGGGCTGCACAGGCTCCCCGGAAGGGGGGAGTGGATAGTGACCTGTGCTCGCACACAGGCTTCTTGGTGGCGGCAGCAGCGGCCTTAGCATCTCATGTCTGTCTTTGTGGTCCGCGCTGATAGCCGCGGCTCGCACCCGTCTCTGGAGCTCGTTTAGGCGGTGCTGTGAATTCCCTCTCCTCATGCACCTCGAAACAGTGGTCTCTTGCCTCTTTGGCAGGTCCAGACTTTTCCTGGACTCCCTCCCGGCCAGCTGTGGCGCACTAGCCCCCTTCAGGCTGTGTTCACGCAGCCAACCCCAGTCTTCTCCCTGGGATCCGACCTCTGAAGCCTGAGCGTGAGCTCCCAGCCCCCACCCACCCTGGCAGGTGAGCAGACAAGTGTCTCAGGCTGGTGAGTGCTGGTCGGCCCTGATCCTCTGTGTGGGAATCTCTCCGCTTTGCCCTCTGCACCCCTGTTGCTGCGCTCTCCTCCGTGGCTCCAAAGCTTCCTCCACGACCACCCACCGTCTCCACCAGTGAAGGGGCTCCTAGTGTATGGAAACCTTTCCTCCTTCACAGCCCCCTCCCAGAGGTGCAGGTTCTGTCCCTGTTCTTTTGTCTCTGTTTTTTCTTTTTTCTTTTGCCCTACCCAGGTACGTGGGGAGTTTCTTGCATTTTGGGAAGTCTGAGGTCTTCTGCCAGCGTTCAGTAGGCGTTCTGTAGGTGTTGTTCCACATGTAGTTGTATTTCCGATGTATTTGTGGGGAGGAAAGGGACCTCCACGTCTTACTCCTCTGCCATCTTGAAGGTGCCCCCTCACCCGCTCCCCCAGGTTTATTTAAACTCACAGTGCTTATTATTTGCTACCCAGCATTGCGTGACATGTACACAGGACTTTTTGGATTCTGTATCGTCTGTCTCCCCTACACTGTAAGTTCCATGGAGGCAGGGGCATTGTCTTGCTTACTCTTTATTCCCTGTGTTCCCTGGTGGCGCAGTGGTTAAGAATCCGCCTGCCAACGCAGGGGACACGGATTTGAGCCCTGGTCCGGGAAGATCCCACATGCCTCACAGCAACTAAGCCTGTGCACCACAACTACTGAGCCTGCGCTCTAGAGCCCACGAGCCACAACTACTGAGCCCGTGAGCCACCACTACTGAAGCCCACATGCCTAGAGCCCATGCTCTGCAACAAGAGAAGCCACCACAATGAGAAGCCCGTGCACTGCAATGAAGAGTAGTCCCCGCTTGCCACAACTGGAGAGAGCCCGCACACAGCAAAAGAGACCCAACACGGTCAAATATATAAATACAATTTTTTAAAAAGTGAAAATATTTCAGCAAAAAAAAAAAAAAAAAAAAGATCCAAATGTATTTCTCTTTTCGTTTAATCTGTGCTGTGCTTCCTAATCCTAATACTTCTCTTTCCGGAAGAACAAATCAGTTTGCTGCGAGATCAAGAGCTGCTGGGAAGCAAAGGTTGATCTGATGTCTTCTCTACAAGGTTAGCATCCCAGAGATGGTATTGTGGCCAGAAAGAGATCCATTAGCTGCTGGAGCACACGTTAGGCTTCCAACAGTGAAAAACAGGGGGAATTAGCTTCTGAATGAAGTGATTCACTGGCGAGTCCTGCCTGCAAAGGAATATGTGCAAATTTCATCTTTTCTCTCAGACTCATCTCTCTGTTTCAGAGAGGCATCCATTCCACACTTTTCGAAATGTATTTTGTTTGAAAATCATTCTCAGCATACTCAGAGTTGCATCACGGACACCGAAGGGGGAACGGTGTGGTTAAGCAGGAAAAGAGACTCCGAGGACCAGGAGAATGTGTCTTTGGCATCCGCTGAAAGTCTTTTTTATTTTTATTTATTTTTATTTATTTATTTATTTTTAAAATAAATTTTATTTATTTATTTTTGGCTGCGTTGGGTCTTTGTTGCTGCATGTGGTCTTTCTCTAGTTGCGGTGAGCGGGAGCTACTCTTTGTTGTGGTGCGCAGGCTTCTCACTGCAGTGGGTTCTCTTGTGAAGCATGGGCTCTAGGCGCACGGGCTTCAGTAGTTGTGGCACGTGGGCTCAGTAGTTGTGGCTCATGGGCTCTAGAGTGCAGGCTCAGTAGTTGTGGTGCACGGGCTTAGTTGCTCTGCAGCGTGTGGGATCTTCCCGGGTCAGGGGTCGAACCCGTGTCCCCTGCATTGGCAGTCAGATTCTTAACCACTGTGCCACCAGGGAAGCTCAAGTCTTTTTTATTTGATAGCATTACCTGTCCCACCCATTCCCTCACACCTTTACTCTCCATGGATATAAAAAGCAACTTGCATACTTTTCATCCTCAAGCAACTCCTGACAGGTTTTGACTAGATAACTTGAACTTGGGTGAGTCACAGCCTTTTTTAAGGGGGAGGCGGAAACATCCGTTTAATACCAAAAAGGCTTTCCTGCCAGAGGGGCAAAACGTCTCCTAAGTGCATATAAGTGATCCTGGGTATTAAGAGATTCGTTTCCTATCTATGACGAATTCCTCAACTACAGATAAGGTGGACGACATTCAATTAGGGTGTTTTACCCAAATTTTGTCCAACAATTAATGTCAGTCATTTGTGTTTCTAATTGAAGAGTCTCCCTTTGGGGTCTGCGTATGTTTAACTTGAGGTGTGCAGTGCCAGCTTTGACCTATCATTCTGTGATTGCTTTCGTTGTTGTAGGCAAAAATGTGAAGAATACTAAGTTTGCCTTGGGCAAAGGCCCAATTCAGAATTCAGGCTCCAGATATCTGAATACCCTTATCCTCACCCCTGGATGGCTTGCTCATCAGTCCTGATCTGGTTCTGGACCTCACATTTCGTTTGTTCCTCCTCTTACTCCCATCCTGAAAACAAAATCTCTCGTGGCTACATCATAAGAAGAGGCTGTAATAATCAAAACAATGCAAATATATCAAAGAATCAAACACAATTGAGTGTGTTATTTTCCATGGATATATTAACAGGACTAGGGTATCTCATTTGGAATTTTAGGCAAAAGATATTTTGGCACTGGGGTAGAGGAAGTGTCCCCAGAACCCTGTCATTTCATATAGGTGGGCACCTCCTCTGCTTCCCAATTAGATTATCCTGGCCTTGGGAGTAACAGTATAAATTAGGCCGTGTTCTGTTGGGCCGTTATTCTTCTAATTAGGCTTCATCCCAGACCTCTACCATGTAGATTTCATGCAATCGCCCTTGGCTTTTAAACACTTATGTTTAATTTCTTTGAATTTTTTACTTACAATATTGATATATGTCTTTGGAAGTCAGTGAAAAATGTTTCTTTGTAAATGTGTCCGAAGTCTCTGACTCAACTAGAGAGAACTGTTAGCTTAGAAGTAAATACCTTATTAGTTTTTAGATAGCAATTGCTCTTCTACAGAGCAAGTAACTCACCTGGAAGATTTTCCATCAGATCAGTGGAGCATTCTCTAAAGGAACAAACCCATTTAAGCATAAATCTACTATTTTTAGTCTTGGATCTGAAATTCCTCTTTTTCTCACTTTTTGCCCGCGATCTCCATTAAAACAGCCAGCTCTTCACATCGTAGATCATTAGCTTTCATACTGGACTTTTATCCCAATACTGAAGGCTAGAAAGCAGTGTGTTTTATTTTAAGTTTCTCGGCCTGGCCAATAGCAGGCTGATTTCTAACTGAACTAAATCCCTTTTGTCATTTATTTTTATGATAACAGTAAGATCTCTGAACTTTTTGGAGGATTTGGGGTAAAAGACCATTTTTTAACTTTCACTACGCTTGCCATTTGGAAACATGCATTGTTCATTTCGTCTTAAGAAATCATCTAAATAGATTAACTGCTCCGTATGGCTTTGGAGAAGTAGAAAATACTGATGGAAAAGGCGCTGGTGACCACACCAATACACTTGCAATCGCCATTTAGTTTATCCCTTTGTGATCCTCTGTGCCACCTCGCAGAGGCTGGTAAGGTGAGACCAAACCCAGTGCTGTCATCACTCAGCAGAAGGGTTGCCGAGCTCACCGCACGACCCCATTGCCTCCCTCAGTCCCTGCTTCATGTGGATGTCATCTTTTCATGGGCAGAGTGCCCCTGGGAGGCTCCCCATGCTTCTTTATTCTCTGAGGCAGGAAATGCAGATGTGGCGTCAATGCCTCTTCTGCCTCTTTTGCTGGAAAGAACTCAGACATTTGCTGTTATGGGGCAGCACAGTCAGTTGCTACTAGCAAGTGGCCCAAGCCCTTGGTACTCAAGGTACCAGGGTGCTCCGAGTGTGGTCCCTGGACCAGCGGAATCATCATCCGTCAGGAGGCTAGTCAGAAATGCAGACTCCCAGGTTCCAACCCTGACCCAGTAAAACAGAACCTGCATTTTCATAAGGTCCCTGGTGATTCATAGGCACATAAGGTTTAAGTTTGAGAAGCACATCCTTAGATGGCTTCATTTACTTATCTTCAGCTTCTGGGCTCTCACAGGAAGTACCACGGGCATTGCTTTTCGGACTTGTTCCTTAGCTCTTGCGCTCCCAGAGTGGGCAAGTGCAGCCTTCCTTCCCCCTTCGGTCCTGGTTTGACAGTGGAAATCTTTTGGTTTCATGTTTAGGTGTCTTTTCATACTTAATAGTTGATGTTTGGGAAAAGAAATCAATATTTGCCCACAAGCCATTCCTTTTTGGGCGTGTTCCAAAAGAAGAAAAGGATTCACGCATATCCTAAACACCTGCCAGAGCCTTTATAAAGCTGCAAATCTGTTAGGTCAGCAGAGAATCTATGATGACTACTAAAGTGTACAAATACCGTTTGAAAAGGCGTTGCAAACGCCCTCACCTAAGGCGTACCTCTGTATTCCTTCACTGAAGCAGCTCACACAAAGACTACTGGGGCCATTCTTCAAAGGGGGTAATTCTCTGCAGAAACCAGCTCTGCAGGGTTTGCAGCAAAGGACTTCTCGAGATCCACAGCGGCTTGCTGAGCCAGGGTGGGTTGGAGGATTGAAAAAATGGTTAAAACAAAATTAAGACACAGTAGCAGCAGTCGGAGGGATCCTGGGGGATGTGTAATGAGGTCCTCTGGAAGGAGAGGAATAAGCCAGCAGTTTTCTGGAGATGGGCATAGGATGCGGTTGAGGTTGATGAACTGAAGTGGTGTTTGTTTCTTGTATTCTTGAAAATAGTTACGATTTCTTCCCCACAGATACTGGCAAACAGGAAGAGTCTACAACGCAACATAATACCTTGCTACAGAGTTTTGAAATAGTTGACTAGCTGTCTTTCTATACTCAAGTAAATACAGTTCCTTAAATTCAACTGTTTTCATGGATTCCCAGTTCAACTAATATAATTTACATACGCAGACCTAGACACCCTTCTAGCCGACAGAATGACAATATAAGAAGTGCTTGTTTAAGACTGCATTTGATAATGCTTATCATGTCAGGGTGACAACATTCTCTGCTATCAATTTGCAAAAGAATTGAAGGTATTAGATTCTTCAAGGCTCTTTGGAAAACCAAAACCAAAGTAGGATTGTCTGTCAGGACACAACATATTGGAATAGGAACGTAGGCGACGACAGTTTTACTGTAGAAGACATCAAGGCCGACACATATGGTCACACACGTTGTACACCACACAACTCCAGAGGGTGACACACACATGGCCTCCACGAATGACATTCCACAGTTATAAAATGCGACAGCTGTGAATATTGTCATGTTCTCAATACACGCCTCGTGAACTTTAGTCTTATTCATTCCGAGGAATGTTAAAATTTTTCTAATTAGCCGACAGCCATGTAACGTGTATAACGTTGTTCCAAAAATACTCTTTAGGTATCCTGCCATTTTGACGTACGAAGGGAATCTGACGAAGTTAAAAGCTAGCGCTGTTTTCTTGGGGGGGAGGGGAATGTGCTGGAACGCTGCTTTGGAACACCTGTCTCAGAATTACGATTGTAAATTGGCACTTCTATAAATAGACAAGTTCAAAGGTCATTTATAATAAAACATTTCACCAGTATTACTCACTGTCCTATGTGGGTTGGGAACGCAGGCTTCAGAGTCCACAGCTGGGACAGATGCCTTCCGCTTTCGCTAAGGACTTCCGTGATCTTCTCAACCTTCCTCATTCGAAGCATGAGGACGATCATCGTATCTACATACTTTATACGATTGTTACAAAGATTACAGTAAGTCCCCTACATACAAACAAGTTCCAATCCGAGAACATGTTCATAAGTCCGACAAAGTTAGCCTAGGTACCCAGCTAACACAATCGGCTGTATAGTACTGTCCTGTAATAGGTTTATAATACTTTTCGTATAAATAATACATAAAAAACAAACACAAAAAATAAAACATTTTTTAATCTTACAATACAGTACCGTGAAAAGTACAGTACAACAGCTGGCATCCAGGGGCTGGCATCGAGTGAACAGGCCAGGAGAGTTCCAGACTGGAGGAGGGAGAGGAGGTGGGAGATGGTAGAGCTGAATCAGGATTGTCCGCAATAGGAGACGGAGGGAAACCTGCAATTTCACTCACGCCTGACGCTGATGGTCCAGGTTCTGGTTCATTGCTAGATTCAATTCCATCTACCCTCTTGAAAAAACGATCCAGTGATGTCTGGGTGGTAGCTCTTTTTATCTCGTCATAGATGACACGGTAGCACTGGATTGCATTCTGAATGGCTGCTGCAACCTTCCTGTACTGTTCTACGTTCAGGTCCTGTGCCTCAAAAGCTCACAGTGCCTCCTCAAATAAAGAAAATCCCCTTGCCATTTCCTGTGTTGTGAATCTCTTCGGTTTTTCAGTTACTTCTTCCTCTTGTCTCTTTTTGTCCTTTCTCTGGGCACGTTCGCATCTTTGAAAGTTCGCAACTTGAAGGTTCGTATGAAGGGGACTTACTGTATATGAGATGGTGGATACAAACCACTAAGAATAGCATCTGGCATAGGGTCTAAATAAACATTAGGGACTTAGTGTTCTCAAGTTAGGTCCTCTAACTTGAGAGGAGCTAACTAACCTCTTCCTAATTTTTCTGGGAAGTTTTGAAGCTAACCACGTTCACATTTAGCAATATCATGGAAACACAAGAGGAGGAAAGGATCCTTTTCAGCTGCATATTTGCATGTCCAATTAGGTGATGCTTGAGGGAAAATGTTAGCTCTTATTCTCTTCATCCCTGTACCTGTGGAGTCCAAGTTAGAAAGGAATAGGTCAAATGTCGCTGAAAGGAGATTGTGCATTTGTTGGGCCAGTTGTTAAAACTGCCTCTTGCTTCTCTCCTTGATGACAAGGTGAGTAGGGGCTGTGACAGCCATGAGCGATGCTCACCAAATATTTCCAGTTGTCCTTAGCATGTGGAGGAATCACACTTCCCTGCCCACATCATCTTGGGTGGTCCAAGAGCTTGCTTTAGCTAATGAAGTGTGAGAGGGAGTGCTGATGGTGACTTTTAGGAAGAATCCTTACTGCTGAATGCTTGATTAATTAAGCTCTTGCTCCCCTCCTGCTTTAGTGATTTTTAAAAAATTAATTAATTTTTGGCTGCGTTGGGTCTTTGTTGCTGCGCGCGGGCTTTCTCTAGTTGCGCTGAGCGGGGGCTGCTCTTCGTTGTGGTTTGCGGTGGCTTGTCTTGTTGCACAGCATGGGCTCTAAGTGGATGGGCTTCAGTAGTTGTGGCACGCAGGCTCAGTAGTTGTGGCACGCGGGCTTCAGTAGTTGTGGCTCGCGGGCTCTAGAGCACAGGCTCAGTAGTTGTGGCACACGGGCTTAGTTGCTCCACGGCATGTGGGATCTTCCTGGACCGGGGCTCGAACCTGTGTCCCCTGCATTGGTAGGTGGATTCTTAACCACTGTGCCACTGGGGATGTCCCAGCTTTAGTGATTTTTAAGCCTGGGCTCAGATGGAGTAGCCAGCGGCTTGCCTTGGATCCCTGAGAGGCTGAAAAGAACAGAGGCCCCTGCTGACCTGTGACGGGTCAGAGGGAAAGCTTTGTGGTCTCAAATCACTGAGGTTTTGGAGGTTGCTTGTTGCTGCGATATAACTTGCTTACACTGATTTTTCTCAAGGAGCCCTGTGAGGGCGTTATACCTTCCTGGCTCTGAGAGACACTCTTACAGGTACAGATTATGTTCTGATGATGGTCAACGTGTGGCATTCCCTGTAGATATTAACTTTCTGATTCTTTGAGCATCAATATAGATATTATGTAGTACATTACCTAGTTTATAAACTTTGAGTATTTAGTAATAAATATTACATATCACTTCTTAAAATGTCAGTCACGCATTGTCTTAAAAATAAGCATATATTGGGCTTCCCTGGTGGCGCAGTGGTTGAGAGTCCACCTGCCGATGCAGGGGACACAGGTTCGAGCCCCTGTCCAGGAAGATCCCACATGCCGCGGAGCGGCTGGACCCGTGAACCATGGCCGCTGAGCCTGCACGTCCGGAGCCTGTGCTCCGCAACGGGAGAGGCCACAACAGTGAGAGGCCCGCGTACCACAAAAAAAAAAAAAAAAAAAAAAAAATATGATCTTTAACAAATTCGTCTTGCCTAGTTAAATCTAACATTATTGAAGAGGACCTGAGGTAGAATATGTATCCTACCCCCAAGTCCATTTATTTTTAAAGAGCCCTGAGTAAAATTTATCTGATTGAGGACAAAGATTGCAAAGTTACTGGCTAATTTTATTAAGAGAAAATAGAAGAATATGAGAATCCACACAGATTCTTTCCTACGAAATGGCATTGAACCAACAATCAAACAAAATTATGATTGATTTTTACCTATTATTTATGGTGGTGAGAGAAAGTGACACACATGGAATGCAGCAGTGATTGCTGTATTTTGAACTCTGTTCAGCCCAGTTTAGAGAAAATAGAAAAGCATCTCACAAGGAGCCTTTGAAAACTAAGAGGTGAAACACATGACTACTATGACTAATGGGATTAGAAAAATATTAATGAGATTAGACAATTAATGAGTTTAAAACAAGGTGTTCAATGATTTCTTGAATAGAAAATTTGTATTTTATATACTTTAAAAATAATATTCTATAGCTGATTGAAAGCTGTAAATGACAGAATCATAAATTCATAACCATTAATTTTCTGCTAAAGCAAGTTTGATTAGGAAGATAAACATAAAGAAGGTGAGAAAGTAATATGTTTTCAAAAACCAAACCAAAAATATGAAAAGGAAGATGGCTCATTGACTTATCAGAAATTAAATTTTGTATTCCAGAGGACATTTGAAATTTCTTTACTCAGTGATCAGATCCACTTTGATGTATTTTGTAGGAATTTGTTCTAGATTGCTAACGTGGGTTTAAAAATTAGTTTTGATTTTTTATTACCTTAGTGATAGGTGATACATGTATCAAGGGTTAGATAACTTTGTACTCTCACCGAGATATACAGTTTTGGTCACCTGTTAAAAACGATACGGGCATATTTATTCAGTAACCCACATGGAGTGTTTTCTATGTACCTGCATAATAGTACTGTCTTTTAATGAGTTATTTCAATCATCCTTCTTCATTTTAGAGATGAGGAAACTAAGCCTCAGAGAGGTTAAAGGAATCACTGAAGGCCACTGTTGCAGAAATACTTTTTAAGGGCTGCCTTAAAAAACGTACGGCCTATTTCCGTTCTCACTAGCCTACCTACGTGATTAAGTGTGGATATGAAGAAAAAGCGAGACATGGTGCCAATCACCTGGTCCCCAGTCTCTCATCCCTGAACTCTGAGTAGAAGACTAACGTATCCGGTTTTCCTTACCCTTTGGATGGAATAGTCTTATAGCAGATATTACGTTAACGGCTCCTTTGGACCTCACTCAGAGGCTCAGACCCCTGTCTTTCCCACCTTAGAGAGGGCAAGCCCTGGACAGCCTTGTAATGGAAAGTTCTATTAATTTTATTAATGTCTATTAATTACAGTAGCACAGTGTGTGCGCCCAACTTGGTATAGACACTTTTTAAAATTCAACTTGCATACGAATCACCCTTTTATTCCATTATACTTTCACTCTTCTAAATCACCTTTCAGTCATTAACTTTGCACTTTCTTAGAGCAGGAGACAGAAATTCAGGCTGTTGCACAGTGAAGCCGGGTGCCAGACAATTCCCTTTTAGCAGTATTGTCCTTTTTGTATGGTTGTTTGTCTAATTACTTGAATATTTGATTGCAATTTTTTTTTTTTTTTTTTTTTTTGCGGTACGCGGGCCTCTCACCGCTGTGGCCTCCCCGGTTGCGGAGCACAGGCTCCGGATGCGCAGGCTCAGCGGCCATGGCTCACGGGCCCAGCCGCTCCGCGGCATGTGGGATCTTCCCGGACCGGGGCACGAACCCGTGTCCCCTGCATCGGCAGGCGGACTCTCAACCACTGCGCCACCAGGGAAGCCCCTCTACTCTTTTTTTGAAATTGAAGTATAATGTGTTAGTTTCAGGTGTACAGCAAAGTGATTCAGATATATATTCTTTTTCAGGTTCTTTTCCACTGTTGGTTATTACATGATATTGAGTATAGTTCCCTGTGCTATACAGTAGGTCCTTGTTGTTTATCTATTGTATATATAATAGGGTGTATCTGTTAATCCCAAACTACTAGTTTATCCCCCACCTCTAGTTTCCCCTTTGGTAGCCATAAGTTTGTTTTCTGTGTCTGTGAGTCTATTTCTGTTTTGTAAATAAGTTCATTTGTATTATTTTTTTAGATTCCACATATAAGTGATATCAAATGATATTTGTCTTTTCTGTCTGTCTTATTATGACAATCTCTAGACCCACCCATGTTGCTGCAGATGGCATTATTTCATTCTTTTTTTATGGCTGAGTAGTATTCCATTGTATAGATGTACCACATCTTCTTTATCCATTCACCTGTCAGTGGACATTTGCGTTGCTTCCATTTCTTGGCTATTGTAAATAGTGCTGCTATGAACATTGGGGTGCACGTATCTTTTCAAATTAAAGTTTTCTCTGGCTATATGCCCAGGAGTGGAATTGCTAGATCATATGGTAACTCTGTTTTTAGTTTTTAAAGGAACCTCCATACTGTTCTCCATAGTGGCTTCACCAATTTACATTCTCACCAACAGTGTAGGAGGGTTCCTTTTTTTCCAGCATTTATTATTTGTAGACTTTTTGATGGTGGCCATCCTCACTGGTGTGTAATCATCATACTCCTAAAAAAGCTACACTTTTGGAGTCTATGAAAATGTGCCATGATCCAGATAGGCTTTTATATTTTTTCTGGTATAAATGTTGAGTGAAGAGACTGTTCTTGATTATATATAGACATTGACTCTAGCTACATAAATATATTTGTTTATTTTTTATTTTCTCCAATGAGAAAATAAGTTCTGTAGGGGTAGAAATGCTATCTTGTTGGAAGTGGTAGCCAGATCACACAGGACAGACACCAGCCCAGAGCAGGGGCTCAGTAAACCTTTGTGGAACACTTGTGCGAGGAATTACGGTTTTACGTAATCACACCTGTTACGTGTGCCTTTGGATACACCCATACTGCCTTATGTTTGTTTAGAAAAATAAGTAAACAGCTTTAAAATGGTTCTTATTTTGCTTATTTTTCTACTCTGTGCTTTCAGGCTCAATTATGGTTATTAGGAATTTATTGAACTTAAAAATGCATTAGGTGTTTGATGGCTGTGGTATACTGTCTTTAAATCCCCCTTTTCCTGTAGTCTTTCATATACTTTTATAAAATTCGTCCTGATGTGTGTGTGTGTGTGTGTGTGTGTGTGTGTGTGTCTTAAAACTAGTCCCTGAGGTTTAGGTTCTGAATCTTTTTCAGAGTATTGTTATATCCTATGATTTCAACTAAGACCTTCCTGGGTGAGTGCAGAGAGCATCCTGTCAGCTCGCTTTTGATTTTCAAGAAAATCCGAGTTCTCACAGCTTGTGTTCTTCCTGTCCAGGGACTGGTGGGCCAGTATCACTTCAATGGCCATCACTGCCTGAAATCTTCAGCAGCGCAGTGTCCCTGAATGACAGTGCAAAAATGAGGTCTTATCACCGTCTCTGAGTTCTTTACCACTCTGGTTTCTCAGGAACATTCCATTTCGTAGAAGAGCAGAAAATTTTAAAAGCACACCAAAATAGGCCTCTCCGTATCTGTGCAGATGGGGAAAGGTTATACAGACCACATTAAAAAAAGAACAGTTCAGCCCAAGCATTGAAATCTTATTGGCTTTCTATTAATCTGCCTTGGAACTGGAGAGCCGCTGAAGAAAAATAGGAAAATAATATTCTTGGATTTGAACCAGGGAGTTTAGATTCTCCAAAGTTGCTTCTTTGGCCCCGTGAATCAGTTTTGAGATTCTGTAGCACGGAATTGGCCACCTGAAATTGTTGCAATCAGAGGAGGGATTACTCTATGTCAGAGAATCATAGATTCTGAAGTTCAGCCTGACTTCTTCCTATTTCTTTCTTTTTAACTCCCTTTCTGTAACAGAATTAGTTTTCATACAAAACTACAGGAGTCTTAACTGCACCCTCCCTGGACCAGCCATCTGTCTCTTTTCCCTGCGTTTCATTTTATCCCTGTTTCTCGTGTTTTCTTCCCTTTTCCATTCAGAGCAGTACACGTATTGCAGCTGTTCTGCGGGAAGGATCATTGCATAGTCTATCTTGTTTCAACATTCAAATGCTCAACTTGAATTCCTGTCTCTTTAGATCGCGTAACAGTGGTAAGCATCGGAGTTTTAAGATACAGTCGTATCTTTTCTCCTCTCTCCACTTCTCATCTCCAGCAGCCTTGTGAAATAGCTCACTGCTTTGCATTTCGCAAGCATTCAAGTGTTTATAGAATCTAACGATCCTGATCTCATGCTTCCTTTTTACAAGCAGAAAATGATAGCTGTATATGGCACTGTTCCCAGGAAAGCTGCATGAAAAGTGGTGGACAAGAGGATGCCAGGGTATGAAAAAGAGCCCTAGGTATGTGCTTTTAGAGGAGTTATCCCATCAAGTGCCACATTTACTGGTATAAGGACTGTTCAACTTCATTTTCTAGGAGAAAAGAAACTTGAAAGATGTACTTGAAGATTTTCCTGATCAGTCTCCTTTTGAAATGCAGCCTAACAGCTCAGAGTGGCTTCATAGCAAAGAAAACTAACTAAATAAATAAGTAATGCCAAATGAATTAAACAGCTGGGGTCAAATGGGAGGAGAGGGCTACTGTAGCCAGATGACTGTCCGTGGAGAAGGAAAGCCAAATCGGAATTGGGACTGACATAGATACAGTAACATGTATAAAATAGATAAGTAATAAGAATCTGCTGTATAAAAATAAATAACTAAAAAATTTTAAAAAAACCAAATAGGAATAGCAATTAGTAAGTTACTTTTCTATATACACGAATCTACAAAAACAAGCCCTTAAGCAACAGTGCCGTAGCAAGAAAACCCGGATAAAATCTGCAAGAATCCTTCTAGCGCCAGACTTGGACTCCTCTAAGTTGCAAGCTTATATTAGCTATATCTTCTCTGGGATTCCTGGATGGGAAAATAACAATGACTACAGCTAGATGTAAAAAGAGTCAGTCGACACTCAGCATGACCAGGGTGCAGTGGCTAGTCAGAACCTTGGGTTGGATTCAGGGGTGGCTGTTCCTGGTAGTAATCCAAGTAGACACAGGGAGGGTGGAGTTGGAGTCCTGCTCTTGGGTGGGGAAAATCAGGCAGGAGGCAATACTAGCCTTCATGCAATAATGATAGTAATTACATGCCAGGCCCAGTTCCAAGCAGTTTACATGATTTATCTCATTAATCCTCATACAGCTCTGGGATGTGAATGTTGTCCCCACTTTACAGATGAGGAAACCGAGGCATGGTTTGTGTAACTTGTCTGAGGTCACACAGGAAATCAGTGCCAGGACTAAGGTTTGAGCCCGTGTTTTTAATTCTTCCACTGTCCTTGAATCAGGCTAATAGCTTCAGGGAGACCTAGTCTGGACTCTCAGAGACTCGTGGTGGAGGTACATGAGCGAGGTCAGCTAGGGAGCATTTGGAGGCAAGAACCGGCTTACAGTGTAAACGCGTTGACTGACTCGGTATCCACAAGCTCACAGTTATTGTGGGCACCAGGTCTGAGTCCTGAGCCATTTTCCTGTGATCCTTTGGCCCTGCCCTCCTCTGAGTGATGACGGGTAGAGACATGGCTGCAGCAATTCTGGATCTCCTATCGGCACAGGACACTGGCCGGAAGAAAAGAAACACCTGTGCTCTGATGCTGTCCCAGAGGAACAAGGAAGAACTTCGTCAGATGCTTAGAGCAAACCTCTGTCTGCATCTTGGGACTCTGAACACAACCACGCACCATTGCTAGTCTGGTCACTGACAAGGGGCATGGGCTTGTATGTGCACTGTTAGCACTAGGGGGCGCTAAGCCTTCCTGAGCCACATGAGGTCTGGAGGGATGACTGGATCCCTAAATAAAATTGCAGGCCTCCGAAGGCAAGGAAGCGAAGTAGGAGTTGGGTGGCCACCCCCAGTGGCTACTCCAGAGAGGCTGGATGTTGGTCTTGGAGAGATTGATTAGCACGTAAATCCAGGAGCCCACTTTCTAGAACAGGTAAATCTGGGTAGAGCTTGATTCAAAGCTCAGTTACTTAGTTTGCTATCTAGTTCTAGAATGGAGCTGTCAACAGAGCAAATGAGGTGCTGTGCCATTTACCCACCAGCCTAGGATTTCTCACCTCTCTTCTGCTGGGGAAAACTGTTTTGGCCTTGGTGGACCACAGGAAGAAGGTCAAGGGGACCTTCTTAGGACTGGAAGAGCCAAGTTGATCACGACAAAATGAGGCTGAACGTGTAGTAGGTCAGGTTGGCAGGCCTGGTCTACTTTGGGTACCATAGACTGCTCTTTTCTATTTACTATATTTCTCAAAATGTATTTGTATCATTGGCTCTGTAGGCTTTATTTACAAAGCGGAGTTTTATTGATTGATTGATTTTTTTTAAGGGTTTTTCCGAAAGACAACTGTGAAGTTAGTGATGTGTTTCTTTGGTCCCCAGTGTTGTGCCTTGGGCAGTAGTGGCAACTGCAGTGTCCCAGCCTGCCACGCCTGCCTCTGACGTCCATGGCAGGCATCCGTCGTTTATCACGGTCCTCTTTCCAGCTAGGAATTATTCTCCATTCCGAGCTCTAGGCAGCCACTGCAGAGCTGGCACAAGAAGTGGAAATTATTTCACATCCTTGCTTGGGGAGCTCTGTCTCTGAGAGGCAGCATGGGAGAGCACAGGAACATTCTAGAACTATAGATGCAGTCAAGTAACCGAGCTTTGAATCAGACATATTCGAGTCAGACAGGCTTGGGTTTGAATCCAGGCTTTGCCATTAGCTGTCTTGGCAAATTAGCTCACTTCTCTGAGCCTATCTCCTCTCTGCCAAGTGAGATTAATGATACCAATTTCCTAGGCTGTTGGGAGTATTCAGTGAGATGGCATATGTACCGTTCTCATCAGATTGTGTGGCTCTCGTAATGTTAATTCACGTTGCCTTTCTAGCAAAGCCTAGACTGAGAAGACAATATGGTAAACTTACTCTCAGTGATGTGCAAACATATGAACATTTTAACAGGGAAGCCCCTTTAGCGAAAGGAATTAATTGTTGTGGTGTTGTATATGTTATGCTTAGGGGTCCAAAGTCTTGAGCTGGGATTTAATTTGCTCAAATCACCCAGACCATCAGTGCTTCTACCTAAAGGACACGGCTTGATTTCAGTTTCTGTAATATCAAACTTGGCAAAGACTAGAGTTTTAGGGAATTACAAAGGGAGGAGACTCCATGATCTTTGCCCTTGAGGAAGTCGAACCAGAGGAACACAGCGACAAATAAACATACTGTAGAGTACAAATAACTAAAGCCTGGAAGTGTGTCCATATATGCTAAATTATAGCTCATAAACGTATTCGCTTCTGAAATATCTGCATAGGCAGACAGACCAGTGGAACAGAATAGAATCTTAAGTAGGTCCAAATACTTCAGGGAATCTAGTGTATGATAAGGATGGCATTTTAAATCTGTGAAGAAAGAAAGTTTATTTAATAAGTGGTATTGAGACAACTTTTTAGCCATTTCAGGAAAAAAAAATGAGCTCTCTGCTTTAAAGAGAAAATGCAAAACTATACAATTTTTTTTTTGTTTGTTTTGCGGTACGCGGGCCTCTCACTGTTGTGGCCTCTCCCGTTGCGGAGCACAAGCTCCGGACGCGCAGGCTCAGCGGCCATGGCTCACGGGCCCAGCCGCTCCGTGGTATGTGGGATCCTCCCGGACCGGGGCACGAATCCGTGTCCCCTGCATCGGCAGGCGGACTCTCAACCACTCTGCCACCAAGGAAGCCCTAAAACTATACAAATTTTATAAGGTCTCCTGGAAAAAAGGTTCAGTAATCTTGGAACGAGACCTTCTCAGGTAAGAAGCCACCTAAGTAGACATTTATAAACAAGAATGATAGAGATGTATTTTGCTATAAAATATTAAAACTTCTCTATGGAAAAATATGGTAATTAAAGGCAAAAGGCAAAACTGTAAAAAATACATGTACATGTCCAATTGTATACCATAGAGGTCGTACCAAGTTTTACTGCACCTGTACTGTATATGCACCTCTATCCTCAAAATATGAATACAGGGTTCTTATCAACCAGAAAAATACAAAGAGATCTCAAAAAATAGGCAAAAGATATGAGAAAGGAGTTTGGAGAGAAAAATATCTTTTTAAGCACATGAAAAATCTTCAGTCTCATTCATAATTAAAGAAACACAAATTCAGATCATGAGACAATTTTTCATCTATCAGGTTGGTGATAGTCATCAGATTTGGAAATTCACAGTGGCTGATGGCGAGGGTACGGGTATGTATGTGGTGCAGGAATGGTAAAAACTAGTACAACTTTTTTGGAATGCAACTGGATAACATTATCAAAATTTAAACGTGCAAATATTGCAATTCCTACTTCTAGGAAATTGTCTTCTGGTTTTGTTTGCACATATATGCAGAGAGGTCTGAACAAAGATTGTTCCTTGCAGTATTATTTAGAATATTAAAAAAAACTTGTCCATCAACAAGAGACTGACTGAAATATTTTAATGCAGTTATATAAAACATTGTTACATAACCATTAAAAAGAATGTATCTACATGTGCTGATTTGGACAGACTTCAAGCTATATTTTTAAGTTAAACAAAAGTAAGGTCTGTACTTTTTGTCTACAGATATGTATTTGTATGGAAATGTTCTGGAAAGACATACAGGAAACTGTTGACTGTGGTTACCTCTTGGGAGTAACTCTGAAGGACTAGTGTAGGAAGGAGAATCACTTTTCTTTGGAAACTTTATTGTACTGTTTGCATTTCTGACCAAACATGTGTTATTTTCATAATAAATGGATGGATGGATTGATAAAGTGATAAGCAAACCAATTGCATGGGACTGTTTCCCAGCTAATTTCTCCTGTCTATACTTCACTTAGCAAATCCCTCATATCACCAAGTCAAAAAGAAGAACTGGTTCTTATCAGAGAATGAGAAATGGAAGTGTTTCTGGAAAATAGGAAGCAAGTGGATGCAAAGAGATACACCAGATACACGTGAGGAAGTGACTCCTCTGCAGGCTGGAACCATTTGGCCGTCTTCTTAGCTCACAGTCAACGGAGGGCAAGAGCAAAGGAGCCAGCTTGCCGCATCTGGCTTGGTTGCCTCTCCCGCAAGACTCGCTTTTTCTAGAATGGCTCAGTAGCGTCATGTCCCCACAGCAGATGAAGTCACTGTGTGTGTTGGGTCTGCACAGGCAGAGCAGTATCCTCAATAGTTCCCAAGACCAAGAGGGTCTGGGATTCATCTTCACAAAAAGGAATCTATCATTATGTCCCATGAAGCCCTATGTCTCACTGTTTCTCCACAATAATCTGGAGGAGGTTGGAGTAGAAAAGGTCATAGAACTGGCATTCTCAAAAGCAAAGGTGCTCAAATAGCAAAGACTCACCAAACATTTGATGACAAGCATCTCTGTCAAAGTGAGACACTAAATTCAGTGAGCAGAAGAGCTAATATCCAAAAAAAGAAGAAAAAGAAAGAAAGAGTTAATATAGCAAACAGAAGATATTAAAATAAGCATAATTATATGCAGTGGAATATTAAGAATATTGCAACCATGAATTCATAAGGCATATTAATATATGTGTATTGAAATAAAGTCATGGTAAAATTTCCTTAGTATTATGAGTAGTTGATTTTTCCATTAATTCAGCAAGCATGTTGAATGGACTCAGGGTCAGGTACTGCTAGGTGTTGCTGTGTCTAATAATGGCATACTTTTCAGTGCTATTTGGAAAGCAGTTTTTCAATTGCTCGTCAAAACATCCTCGTAAGGTGAGCAGGACAGGACAGCCTTTATTAAATCTCACTTTACACATCAGGAGATTGTGGCCTGGGATAGAGTTAAATATTTTGCTTACAATGAAACAGTCAGTGACAAAGCTGAGATTCACACCCAGGCTTTTAAATTTCAAATACGTGGCATTTCTAAATCACATGGTCTTTGTAAGAAATGTAATGCTTATCCTATTTCTTTTTTTTTTTTTTTTTTTTTGCGGTACGCGGGGCTCTCACTGCTGTGGCCTCTCCCGTTGCGGAGCACAGGCTCCGGACGCGCAGGCTCAGCGGCCATGGCTCACGGGCCCAGCCGCTCCGCCGCATGTGGGATCCTCCCGGACAGGGGCGCGAAGCCGCGTCCCCTGCATCGGCAGGCGGACTCTCAACCACTGCGCCACCAGGGAAGCCCACTTATCCTATTTCTAAATTGAAAGAGTCACTATGACTTTTTCTGAAGTCAGGGCACAAAAGAAGATGTGCGTGTGAGAAATGATTGGATTTTTGTTTTCGGCTTGTATTTCTTAGACATCACCAGGTACAAGAGTCCTAGAGGCAGCTTCCATGTATACATAACAGCTTGGATTTACAGTCTCAGGAAATAACACAGTAGAAAACTTAGTGACATGCCTTAAAACAAGTTCTGTAGGTTGTCTCTTTCAGCCTGAAAGAACTAGGTCATGAGCGTGACCACAGATTTATCAAGAAATTTAAGATTTTTTTTTTTTTTATTCCAACTGGAACTGCTTATCCCCAGATTTTGACAGTGACGGCATGAACTATGGCTAAGGAAAATCTCCTGATCCGTTCGTGTCTGTGTTTCGGGACTTACTTTAAGACTGAAGCTTGAGGTGGTAAGGACGCTGAGGTAGCTGTCCGACTTGATCACAAATGTTCTTATCCTCAACCACATCTTCCAGGAATAAAATAGTTTCCTCAAATTCTATCTGGATTCCGAGAGCTTGTAAATAGACCCAGCCTCCGCAGGTGATGCGGTACAATGGATGAGTTTGGTACCACTGAGCTGTAAAGGACCATGAAGAGTGTCTGAAAGTTGAAATTAACTTTTTATTAGCATGACACAGCTGTGGGCCGTTTCATCCTGTCAGCATCAGATTTCTGGTTCTTTCGCTCGCCTTTTCATAGACCTCACGTTGGTTCACCTCCAGCTATGCCTGCTGTCCTAACAGGCACTGCCCTGCTCCTTGGCAGCTTTTTCTAGTCCTACCGCTTCTTTATGTGGCTTTTTGATGTTTCAAAAGAAGCGTGTAATGTGATAGACCTTTCATTTTCAAATGTGCCTTTACTGGCTTTGATGCCCGCATCAGAGCAATAGCCTGGAATGACTGGGTGAAGGAGATCTGGGGGACCAGATCTCCCAAGGGCTGACTGAATAACCTCAGTTATGCCCTATTTTCCTATCTATGTCAAGAATGTGGGTTAAGCAGTAAGTCTTCACTTCCCCCAGAATTTGCTAGCCTCCTTGCAGGTTTGTGGCCTAGACACCTGACAGAACGTAGACCTCCAGTGGTCAGACTTGTGCCAAATCTGAAACGGAATAATCCTTTAGTAGTGTACCTGTCAGTCCTTTTTTATTTCCCTCTTCTGAGTAATTAGGGCTAGGTAGGCAGTTCATGCCTTGTTTTCTACATACCTCATCTCTCTCCCTTTGGCCACCCAAATAGGCATCTTGCTTTTGCCTGTGAGTATTTAAAGCCATGACCTCCTGAAACAAATAACCTGAAACCGCTGAGGATGTGTGAATATTTTCTCTGTTATGCAGTTTTGATTTCTGGAACATCATGTTTTGAGTTGCAGTGGAAACAAAAAGCCTCTTTATGGCGCTCAGTACATTTTGTTCTCAAAAATTTGATGAGCTTAGATGCTATACAAGGTCTCTTAAGGATTATGACAGAACAGCCAAAAAATCAAAACTTGACCTAAATTGGACACATTTCCGGTTTTAATATATCCAGTTATTTGAAATTTCTGTGATTTTAGTGGCTTGGGAAAGAAAAATATTGGACTCTGCCTTGTAGAGCCATGTCAAGTTCATGACAGTGAAAAAGGTCTTTCCTAAAGGATATAAGGATGTCTGTATTAACACCGTTTGGACTTCTTTATTTGAATAACTGTAATGTCACACAGGAAATCCACAAAAAAGTCAAGTTCACAATTAAAACTAGAAGAAACATCAATGGGCTAAAATTACGGAAAGGATAACGGAGTTTTGATCGTCTCATATTTGCACTTGAACCATCACCTCATTAGGTTTTCGCAAATTCATTGAATATTCTTGTCACCTTGAGAACGGTGATTCACTTGTCTTGCAGGAATCTAAAAGGAATATATACCAGACAAGTTAAATGAAAGCACAATCTAATTACCTAAGGACAATAGACTCCATCTATTCAAATTACTCTTCTGTTGTCCAGGCATTCTGAGCAACAATATGATATCGGGCTTCCCTGGTGGCGCAGTGGCTGGGAGTCCACCTGCCGATACAGGGGACGCGGGTTCGTGCCCCGGTCCGGGAAGATCCCACATGCCGCAGAGCGGCTGGGCCCGTGAGCCATGGCCGCTGAGCCTGCGCGTCCGGAGCCTGTGCTCCGCAGCGGGAGAGGCCACGGCGGTGAGAGGCCCGCGTACCACAAAAAAACCCCCCCAAAAACCAGAAAACAAAAACAAAGACAAAAACAAAAAAAGAATATGATATAAAATTGAGAAGAGAGTCTTGTGGTTCCTTTACTCCTCGATGAAGCGCTTCTAAAGGTGTTAATTGGGTGAATATGTGATGCAACAATGATATCGATTTAATAAACATAACCAGGAAATCTGTTCCAGCACCTACTGTGGATTAGAGCAGATTTGATTGTGAAGAGTACAGTTCTTCAGAAAATGCGAGCAATATACTAGACTTCCCCAGGCAAGCCCGCCTCCCCGCCGAGATGGCTTTTCCCTTCCTGATTAAGGCTACCTAATCAAACATCCTCTGAGGCGTTGTGTTCTTGACTATGAGACATAGAGCTGGTTGTACACAGATTTTTGTTGGCTATTTCTTTTTCTTCGTTTTTTTCTTTTTGGCTGCTTTGAGTCTTCGCTGCTGTGCGCAGGCTTCTTCTAGTTGCGGCGCACGGGGGCTACTCTTCGTTGCGGTGCGCAGGCTTCTCATTGCGGTGGCCTCTCGTTGCGGAGCACAGGCTCTAGGCGCAGGGACTTCAGTAGTTGTGGCACACGGGCTCAGTAGTTGTGGCTCACTGGCTCTAGAGCGTATGCTCAGTAGTTGTGGCACATGGGCTCAATAGGTGTGGCTCGCGGGCTTAGTTGCTCTGCGACATGTGGGATCTTCCCAGACCAGGGCTCGAACCCGTGTCCCCTGCCTTGGCAGGTGGATTCTTAACTACTGTGCCACCAGGGAAGCCCTTGTTGGATATTTCTAAGAGTTATCTTTAAATTCTGTCTGTTTGCAGAACCGAGTTTCTCCTTTACGGCACCCTGCAGATATAATAGACTTTAAAGAGTTAGGCATAGGCATTTTACAACTGGAAGTCTGGCCGTTCACCTTGTGGAGTTAGTGTTACAGAATATGAAATAAAATACCGTAACTATGGAGAGCAATATCAATTGCAAATGATGTTCTGCTCTAAAAAATAGGGAGACAAGTGTACATTTGGGCTTTGGGTTCAGACTTTTCCATGTTTAAAAAGTGAGCTAGCCTGTTTTCCCTGAGTGCTTCTAGGAATTTTCCTTCAAGGAGAAACCAAAATTCAGAATGTGAGAGAACATAAGGACACTGGGTAAAACCCAGAGGTCAGATATTTAAAACTGAGCATTAGCTAATTTAAAAATGGTTCAATCAGTTCTATTTAGAATGCTGCCCTTGACATGTGTCTTATTCTGAACACTTTGAGTATTTCAGGTTATGTGTCGAGAAGGGACATTGACTTTTATCTCTAAAGGTGAATGTACCTTTCAGTCATGCAGTGATTTTGAAGAGTGCACCTAGTATTTCGAGGGCTTCCTATATATATTTTTATGTCTTTTAAAAAGTTACCGGTATTCTCATTGTAGATGAGTCAAACTTCAGTTCAGAGTACACAAAGCAAAATGCCATTTCCCTCTTCTGTCTTCATCCTTCTTTGCTAGAGGTGACTCTTAGAACTAGTGTTGCGCGCTCTTGCGTCCTCTTTCTATGCTTTACTGTGTATTCGTGCACATCATGCTATATGCGTACTTACACATGAAAACCTATGCATACTTTTTAAATGCATGGGATTAAGTATACAAGTTGTTCTGTGACTTGCAACTTGCCTTTTTCCACCTTATATTCTGCTATTTTTTTTCTGTGTTGGTCCATTTAGGTTCACCTCATTCTTTTTTTCGGTACGCGGGCCTCTCACTGTCGTGGCCTCTCCCGTTGCGGAGCACAGGCTCCGGACGCGCAGGCTCAGCGGCCATGGCTCACGGGCCCAGCCGCTCCGCGGCATGTGGGATCTTCCCGGACCGGGGCACGAACCCGTGTCCCCTGCATCGGCAGGCGGACTCTCAACCACTGCGCCACCAGGGAAGCCCCACCTCATTCTTTTTAATGGCTGTATAGTATTCTGTGGGATGAATGCACCATAATTAATTTAACCACTTCATTTTGGGGGCCATTAAGATTGCTTGCCTTTTTTAAAGCTATTTGAAACAGTGATGAAATAAACATCAGTGTACACACATCTTTGTGCACTTAAAAGAGAATTTCTTTGGGATAGGTTCCCAGCAATGGAATTGCCGGATCAAAGGGCATGCACACTTCAAGACTGGGTAAATATGGCTGGGGTTGATATTCAAATGGCATGTATTGGGAAGAGTGTACTGGAAGGATATTGTCACCTGGTTATAGCTGGCATCTGTTTTGATGAGCCAGGGCCTGTGCCACACTGGATAGTAAATTCTTTGAATTTCATCCCTGAAATTGCCTTCCAAAAAGACTTCATTAATTTATACCCTTCCCTTTAAAAGTGTACAGGAATGCCCGTCTTTGGCCTTCCGCACCCGCGCTTAGTATGTCTTTTTAACTGCTGCCAGTCTGAGAGATGAGAAATGAAAAATTGGACTGTTACTGCTCAATGGGTATAAAGTTTCAGTTTTTCAATATGAGTAAGTTCTAGAGACCTGCTGTACAACATTTTGCCTGTAGTATTGTGTACGTAAAATTTGTTAAGGCACGTGTCCTGTAAAGTGTTCTTACCACAATAAAAAGATGCTATTGTATTTTAGAATTTTGTAGTTCCCCGATTACCAGAGAGGTGGTTTCCTTTCATGAGTTTATTGGTCATTTTTGGTTCTTCTGGGAATTGCCTGTTCATTTACTATGCTGAGTTTTTATGTTATATATGTTAAGTCATTTTTATACATTGTATATATTAAGTCATTTTTGGACATTGTAGATATTAAGCCTTTGTAGAATCTGCTATGGATGTTTTCTCTCTGTCAGTCACTTGCCTCCGACTTTGTTTTGGAAGTCTTTTGTTGTAAAAATGCTCTTTTTAAAAATAACTTTATCGAGATATGATTGACATATAAAAAGCTGTACATATTTAATTATACAACTGGATGAGTTTGGAGTTAAATATACACCTGTGAAACCATCACCACAATCTATGCCATAAACATATCCTCACCTCCAAAAGTTTTTACATGCCTTCTCTATTGATTATTATAAATTATTATTAATGATAAGAGCATAAGATATATCCACATAGCAAATTTTTAAGTATACAATACAGTATTCTTCACTATAGGCACTATGGTACGGTATGGTAGATCTCTAGGATTTATTCATTTTGCAGAACTGAAACTTTGTACCCCTTGACTACTATCTCTCTTTCCCCCTGTTCCAGCCTCTGGAAGTTCATTCAACTCTCTGCTTTTGTGCGTTTGACTATTTTAGTGTCCTCATATAAGTGGTATCATGTAGTAATTGTCATGTGTCTGGCACCCATGTTATTACAAAGAGCAGAATTTCCCTTTTTTTTTTTAAAGCTAAGTAATATACCATTGTATGTGTATACCGCACTTTCTTATCCTTTTGTTCATTGATGGACATTTAGGTTGCTTCCATACCTTGGCTATTGTGAACAGTGCTTCAGTGAACGTGACATGCACATATACCCTCAAGATCCTAATTTCAATTCCTTTGATTATATAACCAGATGTGGGATTGCTAGGTCATATGTAGTTCTATTTTTAATTTTTTGAGGAACCTCCGCACTGTTTTCCATAGTGGCTGAACCAATTTACATTCCCACCAATATTATACTAGGATTCCCTTTCTCCAAATCTATGCAAACACTTGTTATCTTTTGTTTCTAAGTAATACCCACTTTAACAGGTGTAAGGTGATATCTCACTGTAGTTTTGATTGGCATTTCCCTGATGATTAGTGATGTTGAACACATTTTCATGTACCTGTTGGCCATTTGCATGTCTTCCTTGGAAAAATGTCCATTCAGTCCCTTTGCCCGTGTTCTAATTGTTTTCTTGTTTTTTAAATTAATTTATTAATTTATTTTTATTTTTGGCTGTGTTGGGTCTTCGTTTCTGTGCGAGGGCTTTCTCTAGTTGCGGCGAGCGGGGGCCGCTCTTCACTGAGGTGCGCAGGCCTCTCACTGTCGTGGCCTCTCTTGTTGTGGAGCACAGGCTCCAGATGCACAGGCTCAGTAGTTGCGGCTCACGGGCTCAGTTACTCTGCGGCACGTGGGATCTTCCCAGACCAGGGCTTGAACCCATGTCCCCTGCACTGGCAGGCAGATTCTCAATCACTGAGCCACCAGGGAAGCCCTAATTTTTTCTTCTATTGAGTTATAGGAGTTTCCTATATATTTTGGATATTAACCCTTTATCAAATATATGGTTTACAGATATTTTCTCCCATTCCGTAGACTGTCTTTTCATTTTATTGATTGCTTCTTTTGCTGTGCAGAAACTTTTTAGTTGCCCTTCTATACACCACCAACAAACTATCCAAAAAGGAAACTAAGAAAACAATCCCATTTACAAGAGCAAAAAAATCAAATTACTTGACAATAAACTTAAGGAGGTGACTCATACGTTGAAAACTATAAAACATGGCTGATAGAAATTAAAGCAGACACAAATACATGGAAAGACATTACATGTTTATGGTTTGAAAGAATTAATAATATTGTTTAGATGTTTATACTACCCAAAGTTATCTACATATTCACTCAATCCTTATCAAATTCTCAGTGGCATTTTTTACAGAAAAAAATTCTAGAATTTGTGTAGAACAAAAGACTCTGAATAGCCAGCAATTTTGAACAAGAAGAGCAAAGCTGGAAGCAACACACTTCCTGATTTCAAAATATAATACTATGGTAATCAAAACAATATGGTACTGGCATAAAAACAGACACATAGACCAATGGAACAGAATAGAAAGCCCAGAGATAAATCCACACATATAAGGATCAACTGGTGTTTGGCCAAGGTGCCAAGAATACACAGTGAGGAAATGACGCTGTTAATAGTATCTTCAATAAATTGTCCTGAGAAAATTAGATATCCACATGCCAAAGAATGAAGTTTGATCCATGTCTTACCCCACACAAAAAATTAACTCAAAAAGGATTAAAGACTTAAATATAAGACCTAAAAGCATAAAAGGAAAAGATAGAGAAACTTCTTGACATTGGTTTTGGCAATGATATCTTGAACCTGACACCAAGAGCACAGGCAATAAAAGCAAATAGACGGTGGGGCTGCATGAAACTAAAACTTCTATAGAGCAAAACAAACAATTAACAAAATGAAAAGACTTAAATTTTCATAAGCTCAAAATTGTCAGTTTTCCCTTTAGGACTTTTGAGTGGCTTGCTTAGGGATGTATCTTATATTCTAAAATTATCAAAATATTCCTCTGTACTTTCCTCTAACACATGCACCTACAAGTTTAATTCTTTAATCCATGTTCAGTTTGTACATGCTGTGTGCAATGTTGCAGCCCTAGTTATGGGACTGGGATCTGAACTTGTTTTCCTTACAAATCACTGGTTTTCCCTATGCCATCTATTATTTATTTTATTTTATTTTTTTACTGAAGTATAGTTGATTTACAACATTGTGTTGGTTTCTGGCATACAGCAAACTGATTCAGTTATATATATTTATATATATAAATATTCTTTTTCGTATTCTTTTCCATTATGGTTTATTACAGGGTATTGTATATAGTTCCCTGTGCTATACAGTAGGACCTTGTTGTTCATCTATTTTATACGTAGTAGTTTGTATCTGCTAATCCCAAACTCCTAATTTACCCCTCCCCTGGTCCCATTCCCCTTTGGTAACCATAAGTTTGTTTTCTGTGTCTGAGTCTGTTTCTGTTTCGTAAATAAGTTCATTTGTGTTGTATTTTAGATTGCACATATAAGTGATATCATATGGTATTTTCTTTTTCTGACTGCACTTAGTGTGATAATGTCTAGGTGCATCCATGTTGCTACAAATGACATTATTTCATTCTTTTTTACCGATGCCATTTATCGAATAGTTCATTTACCCCACTAATTTGAAATAACAACTTTGTTACAAATCTTACAGCTAAAATCCTCATGTATGTGTGGGTATACTTCCAGACTCTATTCTGTTGCCTTGGTTTTGTATTTCTGCGTGATACCAGACTGTTTTGCTTTGTAAAGTGTGTTAGTATGTTTTGCTGTCTATTAGGTCTTTCTTAATTCAGTGTCTAGTTTAGTTCCAGGTACATGAGACAGGGGTTCTTAACCCAGAGTTAATGACTCAGAGAATCTGTTAAGTCCTTGAAATTGATAGGCAATATTTTGTGCACTTGAGAGTATGTGTATATGTCAACATGTACGTATCATTTTCCTAGGAAGAGGGTCCATCAGATTTCTTCAGATTCTGAAAGTGGACCATAATAAGGAGGGTAAGTGTCTCTGATGGAGATGCCGAACAAGAATTTGTTGAATTGAATTGACAAAATCCATCTGAATGATTAATTTTTCCTCAGGCTGACACAGTTGATAACTAACGTGTGTGTAAGAGGGGATAAAACGAAAATAGTTCATTTAGATGAGAGCAAGAGATTTTCACTGGTAGCTTTTATTGCATCTCCTTAGTCTAGTTTAAGTGGAGAACTGATGTATGTTTTAGGATAGATCAGGGAGAAATACTAGCACATGTCAAATATCCATTACAGAACACAAGTTTGTTTTGTTTTTAATACAAAGACCCTGATCATTGACTCTTCTTTTCCCCACTTAGTGCGTGGACTAACAGGATTGATTGTTTTGATTGACTTAACTCTCTTCCAGATCAATAGAATATCCCAGCTGGCTTTTTCCACAACTTCATGGACTGAATGAACTGGCTCTTTTGGTGCTGGAGAGAAAGCCTCACTGTCTGTAATCCGTACCTCCCCTGTTGGGGTATAGTCTATTTTGGAGTTTCGGTTCAGGAACACTGAGTTTCGCGTCAGTGAATTTTCTAGTTTTGTTGCCTTGGGACAATCTCACTGTCTGTGCTCCAGTGACTCAGGATCATCTGGTCAATCTTGGCTTTTTCAAAGTGTCCTGGTGCCAGGTGTCCTTCAGCCGTACCTTGTAGAGCATTGGAAAAATTAGTGTTGGGGTAAAAAGTGATAAGAAATGAGAACAGATCAAGAAAATAGGTTCTGCAAGGCACTCTCCTGCCTGAACTCTGTATTAATATTACATATCTAAATGTAGCTTTTCAGTCATTTCATTTAAAATGAAAAACTATTGGTTTTATTTTTAAAATATTTGGTAAATACCAACACTTAAGGTCTAGTAAAGAGAGTTTAAAGCATGTAGCAAGTTTAACCATATACCAAACCGAATTGGGCATGTTTATATTCTTTTTTTTATTAAAAACTTTATTTTTTAAAGCAGTTTTAGGTTTACAATAAAATTGAGTTGAAAGTACAGAGATTTCCCATATGCCCCTTGCCTCCACACACACATGGCCTCCCCCATAATTGACATCACTCGCCAGAATGGTACTTTTTTTTCTAACAAGGAAGAACCCACGTTGACCCATCCACCTTAGGGTTCACTCTTAGTGTTGTGTATTTTACGGATTTGGACCAATGTATAAGGGCATATATCCATCATTATAGTATCATACAGAGTATTTTCACTCTCCTAAAAATCCTCTGTGTTCCACCTCTTCATCCTCCCCTCCCGCTACTGATCTATTTTGTTGTCGCCATCATTTTTCCTTTCCCAGAATGCCGTGTCGTCACACAGGTTGTAGCCCCTTCAGACTGGCTTCTTTCACTTAGTTACACACATTTAAGGTTCAGCCATGTCTTTTCATGGCTCGATAGTTCATTTTGTTTTTAAGCTCTGAATAATATTCCATTGTCCGGATATACCGCCGTTTAAGCACTCACCTACTGAAGGACATTTTGGTTGCTTCCAAGTTTTGGTAATTATGAATAAAGCTACTCTAATATCCATGTGCAAGTTTTTGTGTGGATATAAGTTTCCACCTCCTTTGGGCAAATACAAAGACGAATGATTGCTGGATTCTACGGTCAGAGTAAGGTTAGCTTTGTAAGAAACCACCAAACTGTCTTCCAAAGTGGCTGTACCATTTTGCATTTCCACCGGCATGGTATGAGAGTTCTTGTTGCTCCGTATCCTTGCTATTATTTGGTGTTGCCAATGTTCTGGATTTTGGCCTTTCTATTAGGTGTGTAGTCGCATCTCACTGTTTTAATTTGCACTTCCCTGATGACAAATGATGTGAAGCATCTCTTCCCATGCTTATTTGCCATCTGCGTCTTCTTTGGTGAGGTGTCTGTTAAGGTCTTTGGCCCATTTTTAGTCAGGTTGTTTGTTTTCTTTTTTTTTTTTTAATTTATTTTTGGCTGTGTTGGGTCTTTGTTGCTGCACACGGGCTTTCTCTAGTTGTGGCGAGCGGGGGCTACTCTTTGTTACAGTGTGCAGGCTTCTCATTGTGGTGGCTTCTCTTGTTGCATAGCATGGGCTGTAGGCGCATGGGCTTCAGTAGTTGCGGCATGCGGCCTCGGTAGTTATGGCTCGCGGGCTTTGTTGCTCCACGGCTGTGGGATCTTCCCAGACCAGGGCTTGAACCCGTGTCCCCTGCATTGCCAGGTGGATTCTTAACCACCGCACCACCAGGGAAGCCCGGTTGTTCGTTTTCTTCTCGTTGAGTTTTGAGAGTTCTTAGTATATTTTAGATAACAGTCTTTTATCAGATATATCTTTTGCAAATATTTTCTCCCAGTCTGTGGCTTGTCTTCTAATTCTCTTGACATTGTATTTTGCAGAGCAGACATTTTAGTTTTAATGAAGTCTAGTTCATCAGTTCTTTCTTTCATAGATTGTGTCTTTGGTATTATAATCTAAATACCATACCACGGCCATTTAGATTTCCCCCTATGTTATCTTTTAGGAGTTTTATAGTCTTGAATTTTACATTTAGGTGTATGATCCACTTGAGTTAATTGTTATGAAGGGTATACGTTCGTGCCTATTTATTTATTTTTTGCCATATGGGTGTCCAGTTGTTCCAGAATCATTTGCTGAAAAGACTCTCTTTGCTCCATTTTATTTCCTTTGTTTCTTTGTCAAAGATAAGTTGACTATATTTATGGGTATCTGTTTATGTTCTTTTCATATTCTTGTTTCTTTCTATAGTGAGTGCTGAGCCAGACATGTCCTCCTGGAATCCATATGTCAGTCTATTATGTAGGGGAAAGCAAGAAGCAAGTAAGTCGGCAGTAATTCTTTCTACTTGAACTCAGGCACCCAGAAGCTATTAGAGGGACTGTCTAGTGTCATCTATCTTATAACATTTCAAACTAAGAAAACACTGTCTTTGGCCTCTTTATCTTCTGTTTTTTCCCTCTGTTGGTATTTCCTTGGTGATGTTGAGTCTGATGTAGATGCGCCTTAAATCTTACCCAAGAGAAGCTGGGGGAGGGGAATTGAGTACTGTCTTACAAAAGACCTGTCAAAAATGAGACTCCTTTTTATTCTATCTGAAGATTTTAAAAGTCAGTATAAATATAAATAATCAATTATTAGGTTTGAATATTAAATTCCTTTGTTCTATACTTTGTGTTTCATTATATTAGCTACTATATAGTAAAAACTAAGTTTTGGCTTGAGTAATTCTGGGAAAGTGACTTTTGTCTTAAAATTTGTTCTAGTGATGCACAGCCTTCAAGTATTAAGATACAAACGAGAGCAGAAGTTTTAACAAATTGTGAAGACCCTTTGGGAGCATCTCTTGATTGAATTCCCACTTGATTTCAAGTTCCCTTAAAGTTAGGGACTGTGTCATGTCGCGTATCTCTAACACCTGGTTCACATCCTGGTATATATTTGATGTTCAGTAAATATTTAAATGACTAGAAGAATAAAAGAAGCAGTAAGTGAAAGAACGTCCTCAAACAGAGCCACAAAATAGATCAGAATCGCTCTTAAGTCCTGTGAAGTAGTTACTTTGTGTCAAGAGTTGGAGTTGCCCCCTGTGCTATTTTATTGTATTATGATTTCCTATTATAGATAAAGAAACTGACATTCAGTGGGTTTAAATGATTTGGTGTTACAGGACAGAGCTGAGATTTAAACGCAATGGATTTCTCATGAAATCCATTAATAGAGATTCAGACTTGAAACTTTGGATAGGGAGGGAGGAGGGAGCTAATTATGACTGAGCCATCACTAAAATAGAATAATCTTGGCATATTTGAATGAAGTAGGAAGCTGACAGAAACATAAGTGTTATCTCTAGTGCAGTAATCTAAGTACCAATGAGACCCTTTGAATGGCGCTCTCTCACCTCTTCCTTCCCGTCTTTCTTCTTCTTGCTTATTACATTTCTGTTAATACACTCAGTGACGAGTTAACTGAATTTTCCACAGTACCTATCTCCCTGTGCCTATCTCCCAGTACCTATCTCCTTGACTTACTTTACTGCTTATGAGAAAGAGAGAGCACAATTTCTAGTAAACTAATAACTATCAGAATAGACCCAAGGAGCAATAGAATGGAAAGATAATAGGTAATAGTGGGAGGGAGATATAAATGATCTTTGAAAACAAAACTGAATTAGAGTATTCATTAACTCCTGATTACTAAGAAATAAGAAACTGGATATTCATTTCTAATTCTCGACATCTTACACAGAATGAGTCTGAAATCCACTATTCTTTAATTTCACAGAACCATTGTTCTTCCATCATCTACATTTCCAGAATTGATTTCTTTTGTTATTTTCCCCGCATAGTGAAAGGATTTTTGCATTCATCCTCAAAGGCTTTTGATTTGGGATTTGTCCCCTGGAGACATTGGAGCAGAAGGGATACCCAAAAGCTAGTTTCTCAAGGCAAAACTGAGGCAAGAGTTTGTTTCCTGAGTAGAAAAAATGATTATGGAAATTATGTTGATACAAACTTCTATTTTTTTGTACAAGAAACCTTTCCTGTGGCTAGAGTTTCACGGTTTAGCATTTTCAGATGTAAATATTTTTTCCTGACCATGGCGTACATAAGTTTCAAATAGCACAGAAACATATTTGGCTTTAAGTGACCTCTTTAAGTGACCTCTCATTTAAAGGGCTGCCTGTAAGTTGCAGTGAAACAGAGAATGAGAGTGTGGGCAGTCGTGGTGGTTATTATTTATCGGGCTTCTCTCAGGTCCCCATGGGCGTATATACGAGCTTAACTGTCTCTGCAGTGACTACATGAATCACTTTCTCTTTTAAATTCGGAAGCATCTTGCTTGGTATACAGGGTCAAAGACAAAGTGAAACAACGAGAAACTCAATTATGGTAAATAAGCTTCTGATAGTAAGTTAGAGGTAGTTCCCTGATGATTTTGGCATCAGCCATTAAAGCAGAGCTTTCAATTTGTATCATTACAAAGAACTGTATTATCTCTATTAGTAACAATCTATGCCTGCTAAAGTGATGAGGTATACAGTTCTTGTTCTACTTAGATTTATTCGGAATGTGAATACGCAGAACCTCTGGAGATAACAAATACTGTGTTTATATGAGAGGGATTTTCGTACCAGGAGCCCAGAGATACTTGCCTGAAGGTGATCTCTAGTTTTTTTGCGTGTACCGTCAGCTACCCTCAGGTTTGTCTATGGTACACAGAACTGTGGCCCTTTGAAGACGGATATAGAGTGAGTCTGTACGCATTTCCCTCTTTGCAAACTTTTATTTCTCTTCAGAATAGAAGAAAGAATGCAAACGCAATTTTGTAGAAGTAAATCTAGTATCAGGAAGTCAGAGAAGGGAGTGGTTTCTAGTATTTTTAGCGGTAAGGACTTCTAACATCAGTAGATTTCACCATCCCTTCACTCATGATAGAAAGCTGCTAGGCATTTAGTAACGTATTCAAGGCATGTCTGCCTCCGCTTGGGGACATGCCCAGCTCACTCCTGCTCGGGGGTGGGGGGTGGGGGCCTTGCCTCTGCTCTTCCACTTCTTGGAATTCTTACCCCCAAGATCTTCCCAAGATGGGCTTTTTCTTACTATTCTGATTCAGCTCAAATGTTTCCCACACAAAGAACCTTTCCTACAGCCTTTCAGTCCACAGCAGCACTCTCACCACCCGCCACGCCTTCCAATCACTCTCTGTTGCATCACCTGCCCTGTTTTCGCCCCCAGCACTTCCTGCAATCTGGCGTTGGCTGCCATTGGCTGCACTCCTTTGCTACACTATTCTTCATGAGAGCGGAGGCTTTGCCGGACTTGTCTCTGCAGTATGCAAGGGTGCTCCTGATAGATGCTCATTAAATGTTTGTTGAGCGAGAAAGAAAATAGGAAACCCGTCATAGTCACCGAGGTTTTCAGGCTACAAACTGGGACACAGTGGCTTAGATTCCTCCTTCCACGTGGAGCCACAATTGACTAAAGGGTCGGATAACTGGACGTTGAATGAATGTTATCCTGTTGTCTCAGGATTTTTAATGATGCCTCAAAGCTGAGGACAAAATGTTCTACAGAGAGATCTTATATAAATCCCTAAAAAACTTCTTAAAAGGGGGCCAAACCATCAGCCCTGCTTACCTATCTCCAGCCCACGTAAGTCAAGGGATCCACCTGGGCTGAGGGAACACTGGATGGACGGTGGGAGGCTTCTCCAGGCATTTGAGGGAGTGCACTGAGACCCCTAGTGGGGGACTCCTGCATCTGGCTCCCAGCCTGGAGGCTTACTCAACCACAGGCTGTATTTTCTGAGGGTGCTCCATGGATTGCTACCAAAGCAGAGAGCTGGAGAGCTCTCTGTAGATCCTGATGGGAGCTCGCTGGAGTCTGAGGACACAGAAACTGGTGACTCTGTCAGGGAGAAGTGTGAGTGCTAGAGGTGGCTAGGGTTGCTTTCACTTCTGTGCAAGGTGAACCCCAGTGAATCCCTCTGGGTCAGTGGAACCAAGATAGGTAGCCAAACCAAAGCCATCTTTAAAACATCTCACCCAGGAGAATTGCCTAGAGACGGAGGGCTCCCCGTAGAAAGATGCTGTGGAGGGTTAACTGCTGGAGGACAGCTAGAAGGAGTACTACCCACATCAGACAGCGGTACAGAGTGGGGAGTGGAAGCTGTTAAAAACCACCAAGGCCCACATTTTAAGGAGACACACCTGTGGATGCTTGCCATGGCAGAGGGGATTCAGTAGCCAAGCGACAGTGACCTCACAGCAGCTAAGAAAAAGACCTTGCCCGTTCCATTCTTACCCACCCTGGTAGAGTAAATGAGGAAGAGGAGAGGGAAAGAACAGACCTCACATCTCACTCTTGGTCTAGGGCAGCGTTTCTCAACTTTACTCATTGCTGTTCCCTCAAGGAGCCATTTCTAATTTTTTTTTTATTGGAGGATAATTGCTTTACAATGGTGTGTTAGTTTCTGCTGCACGACAAAGTGAATCAGCTATATGTATGCATATATCCCCTCCCTCTTGGACCTCCGTGCCAACCACCCCCTCATCCCACCCATCTAGGTCATCTAACTTTTCCCGCCTAATTTCTACATAACCCTGTGAGTGGTTAATGCCACAGATACACCGTAGGCTTATGTACTGTGGCCCTCTGGAGGGCCCATGAACTATTGGAACATCTAACGCTTTTTTTTTTATCCCTCAAGACTATGCCCATTGAGAATGCATGGTCGAGAGCAGTGATTCTTTTTTTTTTTAATTTTCATTTCATTTCATTTATTTAGCTGTGCCGGGTCTTTGTTGCCACGTGTGGGATCTGCATTGAGGCGTGCGGGATCTTTTAGTTGCAGCACGTGGGATCTAGCTCCCCGATCAGGGATCGAACCCGGGCCCCCTGCGTTGGGAGCATGGAGTCTTAGCCACTGGACCACCAGGGAAGTCCCTAGAGGAGTGATTCTTAACTGGGAGAATTTTCCTCCCAAGGGACATTTGGCAGTATCTGAAGACATTTTTGCTTATTACAACTGGAGGGTGTGCTACTGGCATGGATTGGGAGGTCAGGGATGTTGCATAACAACCTACAATGCACAGAACAGCTCCCACAACAAAGAATTATCTCATCCAAAACATCAACGGTGCCGAGGTTGAGAAATCCCAGGGTAGAGTCTAGGATTTCTAGACTGAACATCCAGGGAAAGGCTTATGCTGAAAGGAGGGGAGAAGCTTTGAATTAGCCCAGAGATAAATACTTTGGAATTGACTGGAGTTTTTAAAAACCTGAAAGTGATTCAAAAGTACGGAGTCTGAGCCTAGTGCTATCATGAGGTAGACTATTGATAACCGTATATAAAATAGATAACTAATGAGAACCTACTGTATAGCTCAGGGAACTCTGCTCAGTGCTGTGTGGGAAGGAATGGGAAGGAAATCTAAAAAAGAGGAGACGTATATATACGTATAGTTGATTCACTTTGCTGTGCAGTAGAAACTGACACAACATTGTAAAGCAACTATACTCCACTAAAAAATAGATAAAAAAAATAAAATATAATGGGAAATTGGATGGAATGAGCCAGAAAGCAGTGGGGGAAACTGAAACTGTCCACTGATTGCACCCTCCTGGGCTTGCTTTTACATCAATTGGTTACAGTTGTAACAAAATGGGTTTGTAAGTTGGCGGTTTGGAGCTCTTAACTAATGCGACGTATGGGTATTAGGTCCTCAGACCAGCTCACCGAAGCCCAGCCTGTAGTGCATGTGAACGATGGTACTGATGGAATGTGGTGCGTGGCCACCGTCGGCGGCTGTGTCTGGTGGAATGGGATCATGGCTTTCTACCATTTCAGTTCTAATCATGGAGGGTTTTTCCTGTGACCTACAGCAGGTAGACGGGACAGTAGTTGTGATGGCAAGAGAAGGTGTCACACGTATAGAATAGAAGGAACTAGACCTTCGGATGAAGAGGAGCTTGTTTTCTTTCCATAATGACTCCCTCCTGGGCTTTCTAAGACACTTATTTGTGGCATAATATGTAACATATCCAAGCAGGAAAAAGAAACCTTCTAAAGTAGGAATATACTTGATTTTGCACCAGAATCCTGACTTCAGTAGCCAGGGAGGATGTATCAGTTTTCTATCCCCAAATGTAATGACTTGAATTTATTCTCAGTTCCGTAACATGGGCTGGGCTCAGAGGGGTGACTCGTGTAGGTCTCACTGGATGTCACCGATGTGGCTGTCATCGGTTGGTGTGTCGACTGGGGGGCTGGCTGGCCCCATGTGGTCTCAGTAACATGTCTGGGCCTCCGTGGTGATGGCTGGGTCTCTCTCTCTCTCTCCCCCTCACAGCCCATCCCCAAGCAGGTGAGCCTGGGCTTCCTTCCATGGCATCCTCAGGGCAGCAAAAGGGCAAGAGAGGAAGCTGCAAGGCCTCTTGAAGTTAAAGCTTTGCAGTCACACAATGTGTGCCCTCAGTTGGCTGCAAATCACAGGACAGGGTCAGCCCATATCAAAGGGAGGGAAACTAGTTCCACCTTGAGGAGAAGAGTGGCAAAGTCAGCTTATAGAGACGTATGCTCCCAGGAATGGGAGGAATTGATGAAGCCATTTTTGCAAACAATCTACCAGAGAGGATCTACCCTAATCTTATCAATATGTCTACAAAAAAAAAATACTTAGAATTTATTTGTGCGTTTAAGAGTAGGACCTGCTGAGAATGACTGAACAGTCTATAAGGAACACAATACTAGCACTACACACATATGCTGGACATATTTTCTGGTATAATAAAATATATAAATATATGCAGCAGCTTCTGTTATGTCTCCCTTTCCTCTTCACTAGGGAATGGAACCAGTGTAGTCTCGTCCAGTTTCTCTTCTTTGTGTCCTATGTTGTTCTGGTTCCACACAGTTAAGCTGCCTGTAGGATTTTACTATTACTTTAATATGATCTTTACTTACATACTTGTTTAAAATGCCATCTTTGAGTACTCAAAGTAATCTCATAATGCCATGGGTCTGTAGGATTAATATCTAACCTGAGAGTTCTGTGGCTAATCTCGGCCAGGATCAGAGTTTCGTGCTCTGACACAGCTGTTTTCATGTCCTAAAACAGGAGTCGTTTAAAAAACAGATTGTGTGATGTGAGGAATCTTTTCCTGCTTAGAATCTGAACTGCGAATAAATCCTGCATTTGCCCAGAGCTGTGACCATTCCAGTGTGTAGTTGATATAATGCTTTGGGCTGCAAGTAACAGAGTAACTGACTCAGATTGGCTTAGACAATAAAGAAATGTATCATCTCCTGTAGCCTCATGTTCGAGTCACTTAGCTCAAGAGCAGGCTCAGGTTCTGTCTCTCACAGTGTTAGCTCGAATCTCTTGCTTTTATCTAGCAGTAGAGAGAGGAAAAAACTCCCCAACAGTGGACGTCTTCCATTCCATCTAATGAAGCCATCCCATGTCCACTCCTCAGGCATTAATACCCTCTCTGGAATTCTCTAAGCTGATTGGCTGAGTCTGACCATGAATTGCCCCTGGAGTCAGGGATGTCACCTTACCTAGCATCATAAATGGAAAGGGGATCTCTGAATAAAAATTGGGTTCTGCTAGGAAGGTAGAATGGGGACATGATGCAGAGTAGGCAACCAAGAGTGTCTTATATAGTGAGTAACTCTCATAAACATCGTCTGCAGAGCAGAAGCCCTGGGTAATGCAGTAACTGATGAATCTCGAACTGAAATGGATAAAAAGTAATAATTAAAGGGAAAATTACAAAGTTTCAAGAGATACTTAAAAAACTAAAAAGCCTGATACTCCCGGATTCTACTTTATTTGCTATGAACACAGTTCCAGCACGTTTCCCCCCTCCTCCTTTCTGCTCAGTGTCACATGTAGAGACACAAAAAGCACACAGGTGATGCGGTGTGTGCTTAGGTCCCTAAAAGTAAAACGTGTTTCATCAACATTTCCCAGGAAAGCCCTGATCTGTTCTCAAGTGTTTTCCTTCGCTAAGAAGGCTGTCGTTGGCATGTATTGAAGGCCACCCGATGGGTGTTTGCGAATGGAGGTGTAGCGAAAGGGAGGAGTTGGAGGTGGGTTATTCTTTCTTATTCTCACCTCTTCTCCTTTAACCTACACAGGTTGGGAAAGGTAGGCTTCCAGACAGCAGTGTCTTGACGGGTTCCCTGCTGTATCATCAGCATCTAGAAAGGGACCTGGCACAAAACAGACACTCGGTAAATTGTTGTTGAATCAATTGCTGCAAACCCTCCCAGGAGTAGCACCGAGGTGAGGGTAGCCATGGGAACAGGGAGTCTTTCAAGATCTGTGAGCAGGAAGGATAGAGGGCAGGAAGGGAAGTGCTACCTGCTCAGTTGGCTACTTGCAAGATCAGGGCTGCTTGGACAGCCTCCCCTCAGATCGTCGGGTTCTTTTTTATTAAGCAGAAATAAAACGAACCAGCTACTTCTTCAGAGACTCAGCGATCCCTAGTTAATGTCTAATGATGGGGTTTTGAGAAGAAATGTAATTAGCATTCATGGATTTTGTTACATTTCATGTAGCTTTTAGCTTTTCCTCATGAAAACCTATCAGACATGGAGTGAGTATAAAGCACCCCGTGTGTTTTGTTTGAAGATGTTGATGTGAGTGGCTGTCCTTTGATGCTAGTGCTGTGGAATTTAAATGTAAACATTTTGATAAAAGCTAAATTCCCAGCATCCTCAGAAACCTTTGATGCCTCACCACTAAGGGAATGAGAGCTGGGGGCAGGAATGGTAAATAAGGTGGCTGCTTCCCTTTGCCTGAGATGCTCGGGTCCTTTCTTTCCTTTGGGGAGTCCATTATTCTTGTTGCTTATATTAATTTAATATCCCAACCCAGGCTGCCAGAAAGGAGATGCGGACTCTTGGGATTGTTAACGGTGACCGCGTGGGGGCTCCGTGTGTGTGTCTGCAAGAGTGTTCCAACTATTATCTGCGAAGATGGTAACAGCTCTCCTTTAGTGAGGAAGGGGAGTTAGTGCCAGGTCTGTACTAGGCTCTACAAGTGTCTTTCGGACTCATCTTCACAAAAATGCTGTGAGGTGGGTGTTTGTTTTATCTCTACCTTTGTCCCCCTGCGGTCTGTTTTTAACACAGCAGCCAGAGTGACCCTGTGCAAGTGTAAGTCAGATCCTGTTACTTCTCTGCTCAGAACCTTCCAGCAGCTTCCTGTCTCAGAGTAAAAGCCAAAGTCCTTGCTGTAACCTACGAGTCCTATGATTTGCCTCCACCCCCCACCTCTCTGATTTCATCCTCCCTCCCTTCCTGTTGCTCCTAAATGACATGGGGCACCCATGCTGTTTTTGGGAAATTCTTGTCTCAGGGTTTTCGTACTTTCTGTTCCTTCTGTTTGGAATGGTTGCTTCTAAGATAGGCATGTGGGTAGCAGCCCAGTTCCTTCAGGTCTTTACTGGAAAGTCACCCTCTCACCACCAAGGACTTCCCTAGCAATCCTAACTAAAATTGCACAACACCCAACTTTTCATAGCTTCCTTTCCGGCTTTAATTTTTTTTTTTTTTTTTTTGGTATCAGTTTTACCTACTGGCTTTGTTAATTTGTTAATTAAAACATAAACTCCACAAACGTAGGGATTTTTCTCTGCTTTCTCCCCTCTGCCTCTACTCTCATACCCTTCTATCCAGCAACTAGAACAGTGCCTGGACCACAGGAGATGCATACTAAATATATATTGAATGCTGAATGATTTCATTCTTTAAGTCATCAAAAATTTATCCTGCATTTACTGAGAGTCAGACGTTTTGCTGGACTCCCGTAAAAACAGAACCGAACCCGAGAGACGGGGTCTCTAACTTCATAGAATTTAAAATCAAGAGAGGAAAGAAACAAGTAAACAAGTGCCTGTTTTATACTTGTGGACTCTACATGTCACAGAAATTAGTGAAATCCCCCAATGTCCACTGCTCTTAAGTGACGCAGCTAGGATGAACAGCCAGAAATTTAGAATTACAATGCCAGCTGTCTTTCCTTTGTGCCATGCTGGGGTTAACATAGATACTTTTAAAAAAAAAAAACAACGGACTAACTGTACATGTTTGTGTGTACTCACAATGCCCTTCATCGAGCCAGAATTTTGTTGCTGTTTGCAGCTCTTGGGATACTTCTCTAAGGTATTAAGAATTATCATGAGATGAAGCTCACCAGTCATTATTATTGTGGGTAAGCTTCATTTGATCTGCCCTTCAAGAACATCAAAATAAGAATAACAACTATTTCATCTCCTTGTTCTAAATAAAGAAAAAATCCTTCAGCTTATTATAGGCATAGGACAATGTGAAAATACAATCTGCTAAGTAGATCCCTTAGCTTACGGTTCACACTAGGGATTCTTTTGGCAAAGTTTAGATTGCCCATTAAATTTCAGCTTTATAGAGTAATGATACATTTTTAAGTTTGATATTTTTGATCAGAATGGATTCTTAAAACAGGGATGTATTTAGAAGTCGTTTTTCATTGTTAACTCTGGTTTTGTTAGGTTGGGGATTTTCACAGAGAAAATTTTCAAAAACTTGATGTTTCTTAAGGAAAAAACCCCACTAAACGTCCTAAACAACAACCACAAAATTTTAGACAGACACTGGTCGATGGTCTGTCTTAGGAGATAATACGATATGCCATTTTGCAAATGTAGAAAAAGAATCCCTACATTTGGAAATACATCACTTCACAAGGGAAAGGCTTATCACCTCCACTGCCATTTGATGGTACAAGCTTGAGGCTACGGTCTTGCCCTCTTTCATAAGAAAGAACAAAAGGTGCTGTTGGAAAAACTTCTGCCAGGTTCATGCTGTACCTTATAGAATGCAAAAAGTCTTGGCTTTAGTAAGACCCTTGTCCTTTTCATTGTGATTTTGGGGGAAAAGGCATGTGAACAGAACATGGCCTTTCATTTCTTTAATCCTTTCCACTTTACTCTCAGTGAGGCGAGATCTTTTAGGGTATAAATGCCATCAGCATTAGCAGGAAATAACCTTGTTTTTATCTTTTATCAACGTTAGTCTCTGAAGAAGAAAGCTTCACTGTACTCCTCTCTCGCTGAAACTAGGAACAGATCACAGGACTAGCTGCAGGATAAAGCCAGGGCCCTGGAGGAGGGAAAGAGAGTAGGAGCAAAGGAAAGCAAGGGAGAGGGACTTCCAGCTGCCCCTTCCAGATGTTCTGATCCACACGTGCAAAATCGTATGTCAAAGACATTACATATGTTATATTAGTAATTACCCTGTCCTTGGGCTCCCAGTAAAGACATGTTTATCACATGATATGAAAGTTGTGCGCACTTCTCAAAAATCTGAAAGAGAAGTGCTTTGGTATAAACAGGATAATATTAAATTTAAAGTGAAGGTATGAAGAAACGATCATTTGATATGATTTTCCCCAAATCAGGTAGTTTCGTGGAAAGTAACAGAAAAATTATAAAGGTGTACAGATGGGCTGAAGTGTTCACCCCAGACTTCTTCGTTTTCATTAGCTCTAGCACCAAAAATATAAATACCTAAATGAATTCAGTGTTGTGTCAGGTGTGCACAGAATGAAATGTGAAACTCCTGCTTTCATGGCGCTTCACAGGTATGGGGCTGCCATGGTACCACTTTTCTGGATGGAGGAAAGTAAAATGGCATATTTTAGTCCTCTAAAATTAGTCAGTCCGTGGGTACGTTGCTTTTGGAAAGAAAGTCTCCGAAGTCCTCCGAAGAAAACATAATCTCTCGTTATGCAATCTTACAAGTTCAAAGAAAACACAACACCAAATTTTAAAGGTTATATTTTTAAAAGAGATAAGACTTTCCAAATTGGGTTCTAAGGCATTGAAAATGATCACTTCTGGCCACAGGGAATGGAAAACCAGGTTTCTTGCAAATGTTTGAAAACACAAATAAATGGGCTCTGGGAAGAAGATTAATTTCGTCACACCTAATTTCAGTTTCCCTGAAATTAGGTCTTTTCTGCTCATTTCCAGTTTTGCTAGATATTCTGGTTCAATGAGACCATAGCATAGCTGAATTCTGTATAGAATTGTTGTTTCTACACTACTTCATGGTAATTAGATTAGTCTATATGGTTTTCTATGACTTCATTGGAAATACATTTAACCTTCTATGTAATAAGATACCTGAAATGGTATTTGCAAAATTCTCAACAGAAGTGAGATTAAATTCACACGGAGAGTCTTGGGACATCAGTCATGTTAAAGTTATGCCATGTTTCCTGGAGTCAGCTGACTATGCCCAACATTTTCATCACTGTTTACTCATTCAAGTATTTTCAGTAACTTATCAATCTGAAGTCTGCAGTCATCCTGCCGGCAATGCAGCCGTTGATGTCCACAAAACAGTCAACTGCTACCTGGACAGTAGAACCACAAAGCGGTACTTAAACTCCCTCTTATTGGCCTTGATAGATGTTAATAATTTCATTACTTTAATTATAGATTATTCCACACCTGAACAGGATGGGAAAAGGGGAGTCACCTTACGTATTGGAAGCCTCATTGGGCAGTCATCACGGAGACTCTGCTGGCGAGAATGCTTTCAACGTTATTTCAACGTCATGTGCAGATACAGCCAAACTTAGAAACCTTCCAACTCTCTGATGAGGAAGGTCGTTAAACAGATGACAAAGAAGAAAACATCTGGAAATGATATCATCCCTGCCAAATGTTCACAGTAGAGAAAAAGTAACTCATGTAATGTCTCTGTATTCTCCTCTGCAGATAAAAGAATGAAAGAGAAAATGCTATAGGCCCGGGGGATGTGGAGCTCATGAGTATACATCCAATGGCAGGCTAGGTATCCGTTCCTGAACCAGCTGCAGAGCATTGTTTTACATAAAAAAGGATTTTCATAAATAAGTATCCGTGAGAAAACTCTAATTTCTATTTTGGAAAGGCAATACGTTCATGTCTCAAAGGTGGGTGTTTTGACCTGGAGGTTTCACCTCTCTCCCTCTACAACGGACTTCTGTTTCGTCTAGTTTCTGATGCTTTTCTAAGAAAATACTGTATAAATGGCTCGCACCCACTTTGAGATATTTACGTCAAGGAAAGAAGCTCACCCGTGGCTATGTGACTTAGAATGAGCCTGAAAGTTCCTGCTTTAGAACACATCCTTATTTGATTTATGAGTGATGAGTAACATTTTCAAAACTGTGAGACTACGCTGTATGCTTTCTCTTCATGAAAAGGTTTGAGAAGAGCCTTAAATACTGGAGATGCACAGAATTTGGAACCAGAAGACCTAAGCAGAAATCCTATTTTTACCATTTTCTGGGAAATTATTGAACCGCTGTTTTATGATCTCCAAACCAGAGGTGATAGTAACACTTACTGAAAAGGGCTTTGTAACGGTAATACACTGTCGCAGTCTCTCTCCTTCCTCCTAGTATCTACTTTTAAAAAACGTTTTGCTCCCTTTTTGTTAGCTCTCTGAAATTGTAAAGTGTGTTTCCGTTGGCATCGTGCTTTATAATTATAGTTGTCTTAATATGTGTGTCTGGCAAGTAAGTGTATTAGTCAAACATTGCCATAATAATGTAGCATAAGAAACAGACATAGAAATCTCAGTGGCATAAAATACAATCGTATATTTCTCACTTATGAGACCAGCTGGTGTTCAGCTGGGAAAATCCTCTTTGCTCTGCTTGTGTATGCCCCCAGCCCCCAGCCCTGGCAACCACTGAGTTTATTGTTGTCGCCATAGTTTTGCTTTTTCCATAATCATATAGTTGGAATCATATAGTATGCCATCTTTTCAGAATGGCTTCTTTCACTTAGTAATATGCATTTAAGATCCCTCCTTGTGACTTCCCTGGTGGCGCAGTGGTTAAGGATCCGCCTGCCAACACAGGGGTCACAGGTTCGAGCCCTGGTCCAGGAAGATCCCACATTGCTGCAGAGCACCTAAGCCCGTGTGCCACAACTACTGGGCCCAGGTGCCACAACTACTGAAGCCAATGCACCTAGAGCCCGTGCTCCGCAACAAGAGAAGCCACCACAATGAGAAGCCTGCACACCACAATGAAGAGTAGCCCCCGCTCGCCTCAACTAGAGAAAGCCCGTGCACAGCAACAAAGACCCAACACAGCCAAAATTAAATAAATAAAAATAAATAAATTTTTTTAAAAAAGATTCCTCCTTGTCTTTTCATGTCTCGATAGTTTATTTCTTTCTAGTGCCGAATGACATTTCATCGTATGATGTACCTCAGTTTATCCACTCACCTATTGAAGGGCACCTTGGTTGCTTCCAAGCTTTGGCAGTTAAGAATAAAGCTACTACAAACATTCATGTGCAGGTTTTTGTGTGGACACGTTTTCAGCTCCTTTGGGTAAATACCAAAGGCTGCAATGGCTGAACTTCCAAAATGGCTGTGCCTTTTGGCGTTCCTACCAGTAATCTGTGAGAGCGCGTGTTGTTCTGTATGTTTGCCAGCACTTGGCCTTTTTTTTGGATCTTGACCATTCTCATAAATAGATACGTAGTGATATCTTGTTTTGTTTTTTAATTTATTTTATTATTTTATCGTTTGCTTCGCTGGGTCTTCATTGCCGCGCACAGGATTTTCTCTAGTTGTGGAGAGCGGGGGCCACTGCTTGCTGCAGTGCGCAGGCTTCTCGTTGTCGTGACCTCTCACGTTGTAGAGCATGGGCTCTAGGTGCTCAGGCCTCAGTAGTTGTGGCACGTGGGCTCAGTAGTTGTGGCTCACGGGCTCTGGAGCGCAGGCTCAGTAGTTGTGGCGCACGGGCTTAGTTGCTCCGCAGCATGTGGGATCTTCCCAGACCAGGGCTCGAACCCGTGTCCCCTGCACTGGCAGGCGGATTCTTCACCACTGCGCCACCAGGGAAGCCCGTGATATCTTGTTTAATCTGCCTTTCCCTGATGAGAGATGATGTGGAGAATCTTTTTTTTTTTTTTTTTTTAATTGTTTTATGTGATTGTTGGACTGGGACAATAAATATGAAGATAGCAGAAGTCACATTAATTTCAATGAAAATTACGTCTTGCTTAAAACGAATTTCAGGCAGTTGGGATATTTGGTACACCAAGAAGGAGAACGTTAACACCAGCAATATTTATTTTAAATAGAAATTCACTACTTAGAATGTTGAGATTTAGTAACCTTCTATGATTCTGATTTGTGTTCCAAGAGATGTCTGTCCCTTTCTTCTTCTTTTTAAAATATCATATCGTTTCCCCCCCACACTGACTCGTCACTTCTCTTCTCTGCCAATTTCACTCCTACCTAGTCCACAGAGATCATCTGAAATCCTATTACTCTCACAAAACGTGTGTATGCAAAACCATTTGTAAATACACATCCAGCTAACCCTAATGTATTTTTTTAAAGTTCACAAAGCACTTTCACATACAGATTCTCATTTGATGCTCTTGACAGACTCTGAAACAGCTATTGCTAGGACTTTCCTTTTACATATAACAAAATCCAGTCTTTGTGCAGCTGAGCAACTAGCCCAAGGACATAAAGGGAAATTTCTACAGTTTTGCACTTTAGGGAAATTTTTTTCCTCTTTACCTTTTGACTCCCTTTGCTCATTTCTCCCATTCCTGTCCCTGCCACATCTGACACCACTAATCTGTTCTCTGTATCTATAAGCTTGCTTTTTGTTTGTTTCTTTGCTTTTTTTGTAGATCCCACATATGAGTGATCATACGGTATTTGTTTTTCTCTGTCTGACTTACTGACTTAGCACAATGCCATTGAGATCCAGCCATATTGTTGCAGGTGGCAAGATTTCTTTTTTTATGGATTAGTAATATTCCATTGTGTGTGTATGTATATATCACATCTTCTTTATCCATTCATCTATCGAAGTACACTTAGGTTGCTTTCATATCTTGGCTGTAATGCTGCAGTGAACACTGGGGTGCATATGTCCTTTCAAATTAGTGTTTGCGTTTTCTTCAGATAAATAGCCAGAAGTGTAATTGCTGGATCATATGGTTGTTCTATTTTTAATTTTTTTAGGAACTGCCATATTGTTATCCATAGTGGCTGCAGCAATTTACATTCCCACCAGCAGTGCACAAGGGTTCCCTTTTTCTACATCCTTGTCAACACTTGTTATTTGTTGTCATTTTGATAATAGTCATTCTGACAAGTGTGTGGTAATATCTCATTGTGGTTTTGATTTACATTTTGTTTATGGTGTAAGATGGTGGTTGAAGTTTTATTCTTTTATGTGGCTGTCTAGTTTTCCCAATACCTTTCCTTATTATATGTTTTTGGCTCCTTTCTTGTGAATTAATTGACCGTATATGTGTGGGTTTTTTTCTGAGCTCTCTATTATGTTTTATTGATCTATGTGTCTGTTTTTATACTAATGTTATACTTTTTGAATTACTATAGCTTTGTAATATAGTTTGAAATCAGAGAGCGTGATACCTCTAGCCTTGTTATTCTTTCCCTAGATTTCATGGGTTGGAACATTTCATCTGAAAATAACAGAATATACATTTTTCTCAAGTGCACATGGAGTATTTTCCAGGATAGATCATATATTAGGCCACAAAAAAGTCTTAATAAATTTAAGAGGATTGAAATGATAAGAAGAATCTTTTTTTTTTTACTACAATGGTATAAAACTAGAAATTAAGTACCTGAAAAAAATCTAGAAAATTCACAAATGTGTGGAGATTAAACAACATGTTATTGAAAAACCAATGGGTCAAAGGAAAAATCAAAAAAGAACTCAGAATACCTTGAGACAAAAAAATGAAAATATACCAAAATTTGTGAGGTGCAGCAAAAGCAGTTCTAAGAGGGAAGTTCATCGTGATAAACACCTACATTAAGAAAGAAGAAAAGGGCTTCCCTGGTGGCGCAGTGGTTGAGAGTCCGCCTCCCGATACAGGGAATGCGGGTTCGTGCCCCGGCCTGGGAAGATCCCACGTGCCGCGGAGCGGCTGGGCCCGTGAGCCATGGCCGCTAAGCCTGCGCGTCCGGAGCCTGTGTTCCGCAACGGAAGAGGCCACAACAGTGAGAGGCCCGCGTACTGCAAAAACAAAAGAAACAAACAAACAAAAAAAAAAAAAAAAGAAAGAAGAAAAGTCTCAAACAACCTAACTTTACACCTCAAGGAACTAGAAAAATAACAAATGAAGTTCAACGTTAGTAGAAGGAAGGAAGTAACAAAGATTAGAGCAGATAAAAAGAAAATAGAGACTAAAAAGATATTAGGGGAGATCAGTGAGACTAAGAGCTGGTTCTTTGAAAAGATAAACAAAACTGACAAGCTTTTAGCCAGACTCACCAAGAAAAAAACCGAGAAAACAAATAAAATCACAAATGAAAGAGGAGATATTGCTGGTAATACCACAAAGGATCCTAAGAGACTACTATGAACAATTATACATCAACAAATTGGACAATATAAAAGAAATGGACAAATTCCTAGAAACGTGCAAGACTACCTACCAAGACGGTAGATTGATGAAATAGAAAATCTGACAAACCAACTACTAACAAAGAGATTGAATCAGTAACAAAAAACCTCTCAACAAACAAAAGTTTAGGACCCGATGACTTCACTAGTGAATTGCACCAAACATTTCAAGAAGAATTAATACCAATCCTTCTCAAACTTTTCTAAAAAATAGAAGAGGAAGGAACTCTTCCAATGTCACATTATGAGGCCAGCATTACCCTGATATCAAAACCAGACAAGAACTCCGCAAGAAAATTGCAAGCTAGTAACCCTGATGAACATAGATGGAAAAATCCTCAGCAAAATATTAGCAAACAGAGTTCAACAATACATTAAAAGGATCATATGCCGTGATCAGGTGGGATTTATTCCAGGGATTCAAGGATAGTTCAACATCTGCAAATCAGTCAGTGTGCTACACCACATGAACAAAATGAAAGATAAAAATGATACGATCATCTCAATAGATGCATAAAAAGCATCTTTAAAAATTCAACATCCAGGGCTTCCCTGGTGGCGCAGTGGTTGAGAGTCCGCCTGCCGATGCAGGGGACACGGGTTCGTGCCCCGGTCCGGGAAGATCCCGCATGCCGTGGAGCGGCTGAGCCCGTGAGCCATGGCCGCTGAGCCTGTGCATCCGGGGCCTGTGCTCCGCAACGGGAGAGGCCACAACAGTGAGAGGCCCGCGTACCGCAAGAAAAAAAAAAAAAAATTCAACATCCATTTATGATTAAAAAAACTCAACAAAGCAAGGGTTCGTAGAGGGAACATACCTCAACATAATATAGACCATATATGACAAGTCCAACTTCTAAATTGTGGACAGTAGTTCTGTAGGGGAGAGTGTATGTCCTCTATTTCTTCGTTTTCCTTTCTGGAGAAACGCAGTGTTGCTAGATTCAGGAGCCATGAGGACATTCCTTAGGGACTGCAGAGTAGAAAGCTGGAAGAATCTGGCTCCCTAATGATTTTGTAGAATGTCATCCACCTCCACAATCTTTTCATGGGAGAATAACTTTTGCATATTCAAGCCATTGTTTATTACAGTTGTTTTATCATTTACCAAAACACAAACCTAACTGCTACAATTTTGTTGTTGTTGTTGTTCATGTTTTTAAAGTTAATTTTATTGAGTTTAATATGTTGAACAATAAAGCCATATGCAGATAAAATAATTTTTGTCTTCTCCTGTGCAAACTTTATACCCCATTAACTAGAAATTTCAGAACAGTGCTACATATAAGAAAAACGACAAAGAGGCATTCTTCTCTTATTCTTGGCTTTAATGGGAATGTTATTACAGTTTTACCATTAGTATGGTGTGGAGATTGGCTGTGGAGATTCTTCAAATTTAAAATGGGAATGATGATAACTTTTTATTTTATATAATTGTTACCAGGGTCAGATGCTCTAATAAATACAAAAATGCCATGTAAATGTTAAAAGCTATACCACAATTTTCTGGCATATAGTATACAGTCAACAAATGTTTTCAGTGTTATTGTTTTTAATAATTAATAACTTTTATGTCTTAATATTAGGGCTAAAAGTTAGAAAAGACATAGGCGTTTTCTATTACAAGGAGAAGTGATAGCGATTGAAAATTTGAAAAGAAATAATCATTTCAAGGGGGTCATTTCCATGAATTGAGATGCTTAGAAACTCATGTCTGGAAAATAATACTTAAGCCTGTTTTACAAAGTTGCCTGATGGATGGTCAATTCACCTCAGTTACCAACTGAAGTATTGTATCATCGTACATGTAATTTAGTCACCAAGAAGGTCCACTCCTCACGTGTTCCTGCTTTTCTCCTTTCCACAACTGTCTTAAGCACATGTCCATTGTGGATATATGTAAGTCCTTTCATCTTTTCACATTTCCAGTCTGTTCTTGGAGAAATCAGGAAGCAACATGTCAAAAAACTCTTTGGCTGTACCTCCATAAATGTCTTCAAAAAAAAAATGTTCCATAGCAGAGATGCTTCTTAAAAAGCTAGTCCATTTTGCTTCTTGCAATTAGTTCCAGAAAAGGTCTTTGGAGGAATGAATTGAATCTGTTGACTTACGTACTTTGCAGATATTGTTCGTTGACCTTGTCTCTGAAATAGCCGAAACTTATGATCTGGTAGCTTGATATAACATATACTGGATATAATTTAAATTTAGTAACTCCACATTGTTTTGGTTTTCTTAATGAGAAAAATACCTTAATTTCTTAATATTTTATATACAAGTCTTTGTAAAATGCAAAAGTGAAATTTGAGATAATTATAGGAAAATTAAATCAATCAATAGTTTACACCCCCAAATGAATTGTTTTATGTCAGCTATGAGAATTCTTCCCTCCTCTTCTGTTTTCTCAATAACTACCTCAAAACAGTTCCTCAAGTAATTACCTCAAAACAATTTATCATGAGATTCATCTAACATGAACATTTACTGAACATCTATTGAGCACTCTGACATGTGCTGAAAAATAATAATAAAGCCTCTTATAGTCTTCCTTGTCTTATGTAATCTTATCATTATAAAAATAATTTGATATTGTAAAAAATAGAATTATCACATCTGAGGAAACTGAGGCACAGAGAGCCAGGGCATTTCATAGGTCACACGCATCAGTTAAGTCCTGTGACTCCAATTTGAACCCAGAATTTGTGACTATAAATTTTGGACAAATTCCTCAAATCTTAACTTCCCTTTATCACTTGATTTTGAGCCTGCTCTTTGAATAACTACTAACTAACACCGAATGAACTCTATTCTACTATGCACTCGCTATCTTAGTTCATTTAATCTTTATTACCCTCCCTTGGTGGTAAGGGCTGTTTCTACGTCTGAGTTAGCTAAGTTTTGGCAAGGTTGAGTAATGAGCCCAAGGTCAGCGTAGCTAAGTCCTTAGCAGAGTTGGGATTTGAACCCAGGCACGTGGCTAGAAAACCCAATCTCTTAACCGTTAAGGTGCTGTGCCTTTTCTCTAGCAAGGTGCCCATTCTCTCCTTGTTAATGTTAATTTGCCCACTTGGCTCACTCCTTGTGGCAGCTTAAAGTTTCATTGGAAACAAAATCTGAGTTTACTTGTCCTATATCTAGAGAAAACTGGAAAGTGGCCCGTCTTCTCTAGGTTTTAAGTTCTGAAAAGAGACGATATACTGATTTTTCAGAGATGTAATGTTTCCACGCACAAAGGTAGACGTTCACAAAATGGTTGGATTCTTCAAGCTGATCTGTTCTTTGCTGCTGTGTTAATGGAAGTAAGCGGTCAGGACTGAAATTTACAGACCGCTTGTGCACAGAAGCATCGTGTAGATTTCAGCCCGCATCCAGCTCTTCTTGGGCTCACTTTTATTGCTCTCCTTGGAAATGCCTGCAGTGTTTTACAGCTATTACACACCGTGACATCCAGAACTGACCAGAGCTTTCTAGGTGAAGTTCTGTTCAGCATCACGATTCCTCTGAGATTACAGCAAAATTACATTAGGCTGCTTTTCCTCCTTTCCTTTTGTTTCTGTACTTGAATGCAAGCCCATATATCATCCGTTATCCATTCTTCTCTCTGGGTCTTTTTGGTCATTACCACCTTCCAGGTGTTTTGGATTATCTTACCGAAGATAAATTGTTTGCTTTTTCTGCAGCAGGGTATTATGTTGCTACTTCTGTCCTCTTTTTGCAGGATGTCTTCCAAATTTAGAATCACTTTTAAGTATATGTCCCGATTACCTTTTTTTTTCACAACATAAGGAAATGTAACATAAAACATGAACTATGATTGACTTAGTATAGCTACCTTCTTATTTGTTTTGGATCAGTAAATTCTTCTTGTTTGTTTCTGAACACTTGGAAACGCTCACTCGCTGGTTTGTTTTGTTTTGTTAACTGAGCCCCTATTATGTACACGGCATGTTGCCAATGAGGAATATAAAATAAATAAAGACCAGGCAGTCTGTCACTTACTACGTAGGCAACTTGATCCTCAGCATCTGCAAATGCTAAGTGGCATGAAGCCTATTTCATAGCATTGTTGTGAGCACTGAGTGAGATTAAGTTGTGAAATCTGCTGGCACGTATGAAGCTTGAAAAAATACCGGCTACTATTTCAGTGTCAGCTGTGTAATAAGCACTTGACATGCACAATTAATCTTTACAATAATAGGTGAAGTTAAATTTATCCCTGCTTTTACAGATAATATGCCCGAGGTCAACTACCTTGCTTAAGGTCACTCAGCTAGCGAATGGCTGCCTTAGGATTTGGACCTCTGACTACCCAACTTTAAGGCACGTATAGGTTCACCGTACTGCCCAACCTCACCATTTAATGAGTGGCATGCAAATCTATTACATAAGATAGGAAAGGACAAGTACGTAATGCAAGCATAAATATAGTATGACTTGGGTAAGAGAAGAATGAGATTTTTCAGTTAATGGTTCATAGAGGATTTATGACAGTTTCTCTGGGTCTTGAATGAAGGATAGAATTTAGACTTGAGGGAAGATGCATTCCTGGCACAAGTGCCAATATTAGCAGTTACAACGTGATGGAATGATAGGTCATTTATGGGCACCCACGTCTGATGTTTTTTGACACGGGTTAGTAACAGGAAATGAAACTGCAAGGGTTGGGTGTGCCTAGAGGAAGGAGAATCGGAATGGTGGATGAAGTAATCTGAATTTCTTCAACATGCAGGGAGAAGTCGGGAGGTTTTTGAGGGCTGCGCCAGTGAGTTTAGCAATGCTCTGAGGAAATTAATCGTGGCAAACTGTGAAATGGATTAAAGGTGGGGAGAAACTGGGAGCAAGGAACTTTGTTGGGGTGCCATTTCCATACTCCAATTCAGAGATGAGTAATGATCTGAATTAGGGTATTGGCATTTGGGATGGAGTCTGGAAGGGAACGAAATATAAATATATGTCATAATAGGGAGGGTTCACTGGATTTGTCAGGCAAATGTAGGAAGAAGAAAGAAGAGGAGGAAGGGTCTGCGAGAGAAGGAGGAGAAGTTGGGGAAAGAGAGGAGGGGGGGCGGGGAGGGGAAGTCAAGGAAGTTTAGGAATTGCTTGGGTGTGTGGTGGTTCCATTAGAGACGAAACGAGTGCATTTGGTTTTAGACATAATGAGTTTGAAGACATGGCGGGTTTTACCATGAAATGTGGCTGTGATTGTCCCGCAGTCTTTTGGGAACACAGAACTGGAACTTGGAGGAGATGTCAGAGTTAGCAGTGAGAACTGAAGCTGTGAGATTGGATGAGGTTTTAGAAGTAAAGATAATGTGAGCAGGAGAGAAAGGAAACCAAGTTAGACCTCTGAGTAGTATCTATAATTAGGAAAAGCAGTTCAAGAAGATACTTGAGCGTGTCCTAGATCCCTGGCTCTGTTAGATACCGTTACAATATGGTCTCAATCTTCAAAGAAACCTTGAGAAGCTGTCATCACTTTTCTAGTTAAAGAGAGAGTTAAGATCAGGAATGGCTAGGGTTATCTGTCAGTAATAATTTAATGGTGAGCAAATTCTTAGTGCTTTATGCTCCAGGCACTAGGCTAGACACTGAGAAGACAGTGGTGACCCAACAGACCTGTTTCTCTCATGGACCTGTGCATCTATATTTAATCAAGCTATTATATCTATACAACTGCTGAAATCAACAAGCGCTTATGGAGACATTGGGGTTGTAAGGAATAATAAGAAACCAGTCCTCAAGGAGCTGCTGTTGAGAGAGGGATGGCAACTAGACTGTCAGAAAAGCTTAGAAGCTCATGCTTACGTGATCCAGCAACAATCATTTTGATACTTAGTAAAACTACTGCATGTAGTTCTATCCTGATACCAAACCACTTCAACCCAATTAGATCTCATGAAACTATCTAGGGAAATACAATACGATGTGGCATATACAAAAGAAAATATAATCTATTTTGTTAAAATTGAAAAGATGGTGACAGCACTATGTTGATAAGGATGTGGGCCAATCAGAACACTCATAGGTTATTGGTGCCCATGTAAAATGGTACTATCATTTTGGAAAAAAGTTCTGGAAGTTTTTTTCTTTTTTCATAAATAAAATTAAGCATACATTTATGAATGGCCCAGCAATTTCACTCCTGGAAGTTTACCCAAAAGAAATCAAAGTATACATCCACAAAAAGGCTTATGTAAGAATGTGAAAGAATAGTTTAGGGCTCTTTCTAATAGATGCATTAGAATATTAGATTTAGAATATTACAATAGTATCTCAACTAGCCATCAGAAGGAGATTGGATAGTATACAAATACAATGGAATACTACTCAGGAATGTAAAGGGATGCGCCTCTGATATATAAGGCGATGCCATGCTGAGTGAAATATTCACACAAGAGTGAATACTTTATTATTCCATTTACATGAAGCTCTGTGTTACGTCAAACTAATCTGTGATGAAAAGGTCAGAACAGTGGTTGCCTCTGTGTACGTAGAGTAGAAGTTGACTGGGAAGTAGCACCAGGGAACTTGCTGGGGTGATGGAGAGTGGTTTTGGTTATTTGTGTTATTTCTCACAACTTCTCAGATGGTAAACTTAAGATCTGTGTATTTCACAGAACATAAGATTTTAACTTAAAAAAAACCAAAACACCTGAAACAAAAAATTGTATAGAAAAGTTTTCAGGGTAACGGTATCTACAACTTGCTTTGGGATGCATCAGAAAGTAAGCTGGGTGAATGGATGGACAGCTAGATAGATATATGATAAGGCAATTTAAAAAAAAAGAACGACTATAGAGCTTAGACGGTAAGTGTGTAGCTGAAAATCATGCAATTCTTTCAACCTTACTGTAGGTTTGAAATTTTTCATAAAAAACTATTGGGGGAAAATGATCATATAAGTAGTGTAACTACTATGTTGTTCATCTAGTCTGTGTCTCAGCAAGTTAAATGCTTACCATGTGTATGCTTTTGTCTCGTGAGCAGTTCCTTAAAAACTAGAATCATTACTAATGGATAGATTGGCACTTTGTTTTCATCCATTTGAGCTATGAAAGGAATCATGTTTTATCTTAGTAAATTTCGTAAATGGTTAAGTTGAGCCAGATGGTAAGAGCTGTGGAGATAAAAGATGGAGGATATTTAAATAGGACAGAGGTTCTGGGGATAAAGCCCTGAAACTCATGATCTTACTGAATTCTTTCTCCCTAAGGATGGCTTTGCAGTGTATTTGTTTATGGCCTATGTTTCAGGGATGAAGACAAAGTTGTCTGAATAAGCTACATGCTTATTTATTTATTTATTTTTAAACAGAAACCACTCCAGGTATTTATTTTTTCATTTATTTTTATTTATTTATTTTATTTTTGGCTATGTTGGGTCTTTGCTGTGGTGCGCGGGCTTCTCGTTGCAGTGGTTTCTCTTGTTTCAGAGCACGGGCTCTAGGCGCATGGTCTTCAGTAGTTGTGGCACGTGGGCTCAGTAGTTGTGGCATGCGGGCTCAGTAGTTGTAGCGCACGGGCTTAGTTGCTCCGTGGCATGTGGGATCGTCCCGGACCAGGGCTTGAACCCATGTCCCCTGCATTGGCAGGCGGATTCCCAACCACTGCGCCACCAGGGAAGTCCTAACTACATGCTTATTAATTAATCCTGGTCAGTATAAGAAATTATTGGAACTATGGAGAGATTTTGACCTTTGCTAATACTTAGCTTTCATATTTGTAAATCTAATTTCACTCCGTCAAACAGAGAAACGCTCCATGAAAACAAAGAATTTTGTAATAAAGTATCGTCTAAGTCCAAAAGAATAAAAATCAATTATTTTTATGTTTAATTCACTTGAGATCCCTCTAAAAGTAAATATAAATAATTTAGAAGAATATAGCGACTGACATGTACACACTGCTATATTGAAAATGGATAACCAACAAGGACCTACTGTATAGCACAGGGAACTCTGCTCAGTATTCCATAACAAAAGTGAAAATGAAGGAGAAAATTTCCAAGTAAGAATGATGAGACTGAATGTTTAAATAATGAATGAAGGGAAGGAAGGGCCAGTGGTAGCTCCCAGGTCTTGAGTGAGGGGGACAGTGGGAGAATTGGGTATTATTAACAGATTAGTATTAAATTCTTAAACATGAAACTTCTTTTCACTTGTTCCTTCAACATGTTTATTGTAATGTCTATGGATCGGAACATGATGGTGAACAGCAACAAAAATGAGGTCCCTTCCTCATACTTCTTACCATTTAATTGGGGATTTAGACATAAAATTCCATAATTCCATACCCAAATGGATAATTCTAAACGGTAAGTCTTATGAAGGAATGATATTTGGTTCTACAAGAACATTTAAGCAGAGATCAGACTTGGTCTGGGTCAGGAAGGACTTTCCTTAGGATATAATACTTGAACTGGGATTTGAAAAAATAAAAAGGAAATCATTAATTGAAAGGAGAGTTGGGGGCAAGGGGTCGGGCTGATTCCATCAAAAGGCAAGAGTCATGTGATGTGTTTGGAGGGTGGGCAGAATCAAGACCACACAGAGCTTCCTAGGCCGAAGTAGGGATTCTGGTATTTATCCTAAAGGCACTGGGAATGCAATGAGGGGCTTATACAGCGGACGGGTGATCTGATTGCCATGTAGAAAGGCCACTCTGGTTTAATATAGAGATGGGTTTATAGAGGCTAGGTGGAGGTAGGAGGCATGAGTGGGTGTGGGAGGACTGCTAAGATGCTACTGTGGTAGTATGAGCTGGAAGTGGTGGTACCTGGAACTGGGGTACAGAGAGGTAGACAAGGTTGCCAGCGGGAGATTACAGAGTGAGGAAAGAAGAAGGGCTAAGGATGAACCTTGAAGATCTAATATTTAAAGGCTGGTGAAATCAGAAAGAGCCTTCAAAGGTGACGGAGAAGAAATGGGCAGAGAGACAGGAGGACAATAGAAAACTGTGTTGTCATGGAGACAAAGGAAGAGAGGCTAAATAATTTCTGTATAGCTGTGCATCTCCAGAGATGCCGTTTGACAATGAATTCTGGCCCTGGTACCACCATCACCATGCCTTGGGAACCACACATCGTGACTGGCCCTCTGCCATTGGACACTAGATACTCTCCCCATTCCCGGAATGGATTCTCATGACAAACTCCTGATGCAGGACTTAGTGATTGTATCTGATTGGCAAAGCTTAGGCCATATTCCTGTAACCTCACCTCCTGGAGGTAGGGAAATCATATAGCTGGCCTTTTTTGCTTCTGTAATAAGAGGCAAGCCCAGCCTCCCACAAGACTCAGCTAATGGTTAATCTCCCAAATTTAGGAAAGAGAGACCAGATGAGGGGTAGAAAAAAATCCTCTGGAATTGCCCGCTGTATTCCTCCTAATATCATTTTATTTCAGGCATTTCAGAAACTTCTCTTGGTTCCTCTGTTCACGTGGACGTGAAGAGTTGATTGCCTCCTCTTGGTAACTGTGTCTTACACGCATCACAGTTGCTCCGTTTACCCCTGCTATATGTGCACCTCCACTGCATCATGCGCTGTGCAAAGAGCCGAGTTTGCAAAGATAAAGATGCAGCTTCTGTCCTCAGGAAGCTTGGAGGCCGAAGCAGGGGGATCTACTGGTGTAGAGAATAAAGTGTGAAATCCAGAGCCACTCACCTGTCTAGGTCCCATTCAGAGCTCCAAAAGGGGCCCTAGGAATGGGTTCATAGGATCATGCGTTTGAAAATATTTTGCAAAAGTGAGCCAGTTTGTCTGCAATTGATTAAGAACTCCCAATTCTGACTCCCTCTCCATGAAACTTCCCTTGCTCTTGAGTGTCTCAGTGGCTGTGGCTGTTTCATGGTGGGCTCAGGGTGATGAGTTGAGTTGGGAACACAGTTAGTTTGGGTTTAGTGGGGTATAGTTACCTGGTTTGCAGATACTTCCATGAGTGGTTAAATTATAGCTAGCAAGGACATCTGCTGAGAAGGCACTGGTGAAGCCTTGAAGACTATTCTGATCTCATGTTTCTTGCCCTCAGAAAGCAGGAAACCGGGAGCCTTCAAGGAGAATTCCTTTTATTGTCGCAGAACGGTAGCTAATTGTCACTTCCCTCCTGCCAGCGCTCCCTTGAAAACCTGTATCAGCCTCAAAGTCCCTTTTCCAGGATGCCCTGTAGCAGATACTCACCCCTAGTCCTGTCTTCCAAATCCTGGTGCTAACTTTGTTCAGTGGGAGGTACAGGCACCCAGGGCAGAGCCACCGCTCACCATCATCGGCTGCCCCCCCTCCCCCCACCCCACTCCCAACCTCTACCATCTATCCTTGAGGTTGGGAACAACTTCAGTGAAAACAGTTTGTCTTTTTTTCCTTTTCTAGTTCATTGCTTGGATAGGGAATTTTAAACACATATGCCAACTGGGCTTTAGAGGTCATGGGTAATGGGATGGTTTGAACTTTCAAGTGGTTTGAGCCCAGTAACTTGGGTTTATTAATGATGATAAAGACACTTGAAAGAGAAACCCAAACAATAAGTAGATGGAAAAAAGCCCTTTACTCAAAACAGTTGATAAAGCCCGGATACTTCGTTTGAAGTGCATTTTGGAAAAATGTTTTGTAATGTTTCAATAAGCACCCTTTTTCTGGTTATTTTTAGGTATAATTTTTAAAGAGCTAAGAGAATATTATAAAAATGGGATATTAAAGAATTATAGTGTAACATTAAAAAAAATCATACTCAAAGCAGTAATTGATTTAGGGGAAGAGATACATTTTAGGTACAGATAGTGAATAGGGTCTTAGATTTTTGATAACCCAGCTAATGAAGAGAAATGAATCGTATGAACATATTGGGAAAAGATTTAAATTTCTTGATATTTTGACATAAATACTGACATATATGAAGATAACATAAAACATCATCAACCACAAACTTAAGGAAGTTCAATAATTCAGACTCTTTAAGATGATTCACTACAATACTTAATACTTAGATGAGCTTAATTTGTAAAGCTATTTCCCCCAATTTGACCACAGTCCTAAAAATGTACAGTACGTAATGAATTGTGACACCGAAAGAAATTTTTCTGAATTATCCTAGAATTGATTTTTAAAAAATAATTAGGGCTTCCCTGGTGGCTCAGTGGTTAAGAATCCGCCTGCCGATGCAGGGGACACGGGTTCGAGCCCTGGTCCGGGAAGATCCCACATGCCGTGGAGCAACTAAGCCCGTGCGCCACAACTGTTGAGCCTGCGCTCTACAGTCGGCGAGCCACAACTACTGAGCCTGCATGCTGCAACTACTGAGGCCTGTGTGCCTCGAGCCCGTGCTCTGCAACAAGACAAGCCCCTGCAGTGAGCAGCCTGCACACCACAACGAAGAGTGGCCCCCGCTCGCCACAACTAGAGAAAGCCCACGCACAGCAACGAAGATCCAACACAGCCAAAAATAAATAAATAAATTTTAAAAAATTAAAAATTGTGGTAAAGATATGTAACATAAACATTACCATCTTAACTATTTCTAAGTAAACAGTTCGGTGGTGATAAGTATGCCCACATTGTTGTGCAACAGATAGATATTATTGATTTTTAAGTATAAAATAAAATAGAGGAAATGCTCATTTAGGAATATGTGTGGCAAAATTGTCATATGAAAAGGCAATCAGGAGTACGCAGCCACGGGGCTTCCCTGGTGGTGCAGTGGTTGAGAGTCCGCCTGCCGATGCAGGGGACGCGGGTTCGTGCCCCGGTCCGGGAGGATCCCACGTGCCGTGGAGTGGCTGGGCCCGTGAGCCATGGCCGCTGAGCCTGCGCATCCGGAGCCTGTGCTCCGCAGCAGGAGAGGCCACAACAGTGAGTAGGCCCGCGTACCGCAAAAAAAAAAAAAAAAAAAGAGTATGCAGCCAGAAAAAACATAGTGTGTGACAGTTACCTAATATAAGTATTATTATTTCTATTACGGATGTTGTGATATTTATGGTACTGGAAGAGAGTTTACCAGCTCCTAAGCGTAAGCATATGCAGTGCCTCCTATATGACCTTGGACCCAGGTGCTCCCCCTCTTTGAACCTGTACAGGATCTCCTGTGCAGGAACACAAGAGAAAGCAGGGATTTCATTCTGAGGGTTTTACAATCCTTTTCTTAACTAATCAGAATCCTCTCAATATAGAATAAAGTCCCCCTTTTGCTTTTCTGCTCTGAGAGTCCTGCTGAACTTGTTGATTTACCAGGCTCTCCCTTTTCCTGAAAGAACAGTAACTTTTTTTTTAATTTAATTTTTGACCTTTAGTTTTTTCTTCAAAAACTAAATTTTCTCCAAAATTTGTGATTTGTTGTCATTCCTTTTTCATTCAAAATAACTACTCATTTTTGCACTGAACTTTATTCTCATAGTTTTGTGCTGTTTTCTGAGTCCCTTCCCCTCTGCTTAAGGTCCAGGAGATTTTTGGATCTCCCTGCCTACTATTTAATTAGTCCCCCTGACATACAGTTTGGGTTACGGTCTTTCAACTTCACTTTTCCTTTTGTTTCTCTTTACTTCCTTAAAACAAAACAAAAAAAAACTTTTTCCCCCCGCTCTTTGGAATGCTCAAGAAGTTTCAGAAATATTATAGATAGGAATTTAGTCGTAAGAATGCTAAAAATAATAGAATCATAACTCATTTTGTAAGTAGATGAACTGTAACATTTTCAAGGTCACATTAATTTCCGAGTTAGTTCTGGCACCTAGTTTGCTGTCTCTAACTTAAACGTTAGTTCCAGAATTTCTAGTTCCTCCTCCTCTAAAATAATCACAGGGCTTCCCTGGTGGCACAGTGGTTAAGAATCTGCCTACCAAGGCAGGGGACACGGGTTCGAGCCCTGGTCCAGGAAGATCCCACATGCTGTGGAGCAGCTAAGCCCGTGTGCCACAACTACTGAGCTTGCGCTCTAGAGTCCACAAGCCACAGCTGCTGAGCCCACATGCCACAACTACTGAAGCCCGCGTGCCTAGAGCCTGTGCTCCATAACAAGAGAAGCCACTGCAATGAAAAGCCCGGGCACTGCAATGAAGAGTAGCCCCCACTGGCCGCAACCAGAGAAAGCCCGCATGCAGGAACGAAGACCCGACGCAGCCAAAAATAAACATAAAATGAATAAATTGAAAGAAAAAAGGGTAAAACTGGCATATGCTCCAAACTGAACCGTGAGGATTTTATGTAGCATCTAATTTGACCTCAATGAAAGTCCACGCGGAAGAGCAATTTGGCCAGGTTAACGCCGTTGAATTGCAACTACTTCCCCCAACTCCAAACAGGATCCAGTTTTTTCCTTCCCAGTCATTTGGACAACTGTGATCTTATAAATTGATCTATGATTCTTGGCATAACTGAATGTCAGCTCTAGCTGTTTGCTATGTGAGCCTAGGCATAGCTCCATTAATATAAGACTCACAGTCATCAATATGTGTTAAAGATGCATTTGGGGGTATGTGACAGCTATGAAAATTGCCTTGTGATGAGCTAGAAGTAATCATTGTATGATAATTAAGCATTTAAAGATATCCATTGTGCACTATGGGAAAATTTCAGTACTGGCCATTTTTTTTCCTACAATAGCTGATTTGCTGCATTTACTCTTTGTCTTCCTTGTGAATACATTTATTGCTAATGTTTTTAGCATTATTGTTAGCTTCATTGCTTAATTAGTAGTACTCAGCTGCTGCTTTTTAGCTTGAAAGAACTGTAATTAGTTTTCATTCACTAGTGGCATTTATGCGGCGTCAGGGTCATTGCCAAAGGCATAAGGACTGTAATCCTATTGCTAGGTTTTAAATTCCTACAAACTTACAAATCAATTTTGTTCATTTTAAGTAATAAAAAGAGTATGAGTTTCAAATGATAGAATTTCGTCCTGCTTAGAGAAAAGGATATTACAGGATTTGAATGAGTGATGTGTATGTTTATGAGGTATCAAGTTGTTCTCTGAAGTGGAAAATTCTATTCTCATGAGTTAGTTGGTTAATTCTAGATAACCCAAATCATATTTAACAGATCCGTTCTTTTGTATTTTCTCCACCAATTGTGCTATCTAAAGCAAAATATTATTAGTGGGTAAAAATAGGGGCTTGTTGATACAGCCACTATGGAGAACAGTATGGAGGTTCCTTAAAAAACTGAAAATAGAACTACCATATGACCCAGCAATCCCACTACTGGGCATATACCCTGAGAAAACCATAATTCAAAAAGAGTCATGTACCACAATGTTCATTGCAGCTCTATTTACAATAGCCAGGACATGGAAGCAACCTAAGTGTCCATCAACAGAGGAGTGGATAAAGAAGATGTGACACATAGATACAATGGAATATGTCTCAGCCATAAAAAGAAACGAAATTGAGTTATTTGTAGTGAGGTGGATGGACCTAGAGTCTGTCATACAGAGTGAAGTAAGCCAGAAAGAGAAAAACAAATACCGTATGCTAACACATATATATGGAATCTAAAAAAAAGAAAAAAAAAAAAGGTCATGAAGGACCTAGGGGCAAGATGGGAATAAAGACACAGACCTACTAGAGAATGGACTTGAGGACACGGGGAGGGGGAAGGGTAAGCTGGGACGAAGTGAGAGAGTGGTATGGACATATATACACTACCAAACGTAAAATAGATAGCCAGTGGGAAGCAGCCGCATAGCACAGGGAGATCAGCTCGGTGCTTTGTGCCCACCTAGAGGGGTGGGATAGGGAGGGTGGGAGGGAGACGCAAGAGGGAGGAGATATGGGGATGTATGTATATGTATAGCTGATTCACTCTGTGATACAGCAGAAACTAACACACCATTGTAAAGCAATTATACTCCAGTAAAGATGTTAAAAAAAAAAAAAACTCTTCTGTGTCAACAATCTATAATAATAATATGAGCTAATAAGACTTTAGTAGGTAGCCCTTGCTCTGTGGGCCAGGTGCTCTTACAAGGCTTTTGTGTACATTAACTTTTTAAATTCTTACAACAGCGATATGAGGCAGAAACTTTTATTATCCTCATTTTATAGATAAGGAAACTGAGGCAGTACTGGGACTGGACCCAGGGTTTCTGTTCTTCGCTGATACTGCATGCTGTACTACTTCTATACAGTGGTTGCAGGGAAGTTCTTGTCTCTTTTCTGTTTGTTTGGACTGGCCAGGGATGTCCGTATTTCAGTTTACCACTGACCGATAAATAAGAATCAATCTGCAAGACTTCTTTAATTACTATTTATCATTTTTTTTCAAATTAAAAATATAATTTACTTTTCAGTTCCTAGAGATCTCTTTTCATCAGCTATATTCTTTTTTTAATTTTTATCTTATATTGGAGTTGATTTACAATGTTGTGTTAGTTTCAGGTGTGCAGCAAAGTGATTCAGTTACACATATACACATATCTATTCTTTTTCAAATTCTTTTCCCATTTAGGTTATTACAGAATATTGAGTAGGGTTGCCTGTGCTATACAGTAGGTCCTTGTTGGTTATTTAGTTTAAATCTAGTAGTGGGTATCTGTTAATCCCAAACTCCCAATGTATCCCTCCCCCCTACCTTTCCCCTTTGGTAACCATAAGTTTGTTTTCTAAATCTATGAGTCTGTATAGCTATATTCTTTATATATTATCATGGTCTACTTTTATACATAAATAAAGAGAAATGGGCAGTTGAACCAATCATTTGGATTATAAAGCAAAAAAAGCGTAAATCTGTTGTTGAGGAAAGAAGGTTGAGATTTTGGATTGAGTTATGAAAATCAAAAGCGTGGGTCACATTCACACAATTCTATGTCAGCAAATCTTGGAGTCAAGATGCCTTGCTCTAAAAATATTTGCTATGTGATATTTTCCTTTAATTTTAACATTTTAATCATATGCATTTAAAATACGTTCTCAGAATGGAAAGGTTCTCGTCTTCCTTTCCAAATCTGGAAGCCAGAGAGTAGAAAGTGTTAGAGTTGAGAATTTTTGAATTAGGGAAGAGGAGGTGGGAAAAAATAGTAAAATGACAGAGAAAAACAGGCTAGAGCATAAATCTGGCTAATAATTTTCAGCTAATTGATAGTTGGCTAAAACCTAGTGACTTATTCAAAAGACTCGTCTTTAGTAAGAAAGATTACAGAAACAAAGAACATTGAAGGCCTTGTCAAAACTGTTAAAGGAATTATCATGGACTGAGTACAGGCAGGCAGTGGGTGTCAGATACGCACAATATGAATCCCCTCTACTTTTTTGCCAACTTCTTTGGGTCGTCCCAAGATTCAGTTTTGTACACAGACCAGGAAGGATTAAAGGTAGACACTGGGGTTCCAAACATGGGAAATGCGCTACACCTGACACAGGAGCACCTGAGTCCTAATTCTGGCTTTATCACTTCGCCTTTGTGCTCCCTTGGGCAGACACAGACTTTCTCATTTGTAAAATAGTACGTGGCTGCCGACTCTATAAAATTGTTAGAAAGAAAGACAAAATGAACCACGACTTCAAGAACATGTTGAAAAACTGTTAGAGACAGGAAAAATAGAGGGCACTGTGGCAGAGCAGGTGTAGGCAGGGGAATGCCAACAGTAAAACGCAGTAGAGATTGATCCAAGTTCACTGAGATAAGTCGTTACTCTAGGCCAGCAGTTCAGTCCTGACTGCACATCCCCAGCGAATGTTTTGCAATATACTGATAACCTGCTGTTCACCTCCAGGGTTTCTGCTTTAAATGTTCTGGGGCTAGGCCCAGTTATAGATTCTTTTTTTGATAAAATTTTTGAGGTGGTCTGAAGAGCAATTATGGTTAAAATCCCCGCTGTAGGGACCCTGGACAAAATTTGCAGTGTGGGCAAAACACACACATTGACCTTTTTCGTTTGAAAAATTAAAACTCTCCTCTTACAAATGGGTCTAATGTAAACGCAATTCATGAAGACACAGTGTTGACAAAAAGAGGCGATCTCTAATCAGAAATACTGATTTCATACATATAGAAAATATCTTTCATAGTTGGAAGGTCCGAACTAAAATGAAATGGATGTACTTACTTAACTTTTAAGATAATTTTTCACATTAACGAACATTGGAAGCCAGGTTCACAGAGTTCCAGTTACTGAAAGGGCTTCGAAAGTGTGATATCACACATCATGAGAAAATATAATAACTCTGTTAAAAAGAGGGCCCAGGTAATAAAATTATCATAAGCCACTTGAATTCAGTTATGCTACAGAACATCTAGGGATTAAAAACTTCTATCCCTGTAGCCTCACAGTTTAAATTCAGTTCACTTAAATTTTTGCCCTGTTGCTAATTGTATTATTTGAAAATTCAATTATATGTAAAATATAAAGGCGGCAATTGAAAACTAAATGTATATCTGCTCTAGGATGTCTCAGTTTGCTGCTTAATTTGAATAATTTAGGGACTGTTAGAAAGTTGCTAAGAAGAATTAGCTTAAAAACATTTGGAGGCTTCCCTGGGCTTCCCTGGTGGTGCAGTGGTTGAGAGTCCGCCTGCCGATGCAGGCGACACGGGTTCGTGCCCCGGTCCGGGAAGATCCCACATGCCGCGGAGTGGCTAGGCCCGTGAGCCATGGCCGCTGAGCCTGTGCGTCCGGAGCCTGTGCTCCGCAAAGGGAGAGGCCACACAGTGAGAGGCCCACGTACCGCAACAACAACAACAACAACAAAAAAAAAAAAAACATTTGGGACCATTTTCCGTCACATATAATGATGCTTAAAATAGAAAAGTGCTTGAGGTTATAAAGTTTTATGTTCTGGCCTCCCATGGACTTTAAAATAAAACTTCCCAATAAATAGCCATGATCCTGTTAACTGAGCAGAGGATGGGATTCTTTGGATGGAACCGTAGATTATCTCGCCCAATTTGCAGCGGAAGAAACCAAGGCCAGGAAACACTAAGTGGCATTCCCTGAACCACACAGTTCATTGGTGGCAGAATTTGGACAGATCTCTTAGCTCCTAGCCCTCCCTGCCTCGTTCTGGAGAAACCCCATAAACATTGATTAGATATTGTCTGGGATGGACCTTGGACTTGGCCACGTGGGGCTCGTTTCCATCTTATAAATGTACCTCAAGTCCTTGAGGGAATCCCTGGCTGATGTGTCTAATCTTTCGGCAGCTGTGCTTTAGGACGTCTCCTAGATTTTACTTGGGGTCCTTTGGATAGTCTTAAAGCATTCTTATGTTCTAGGGTTCAAATATTGGGGGGTATTGAGTCCGGCAGCATTCACAGCAGAAATGACATTAGCTACCAGGAGTTTAATCAACCAGTAGCCAAAAGGGGTTATGGTGAACTGTTATCCAAGTGAAAGTTCCAAGCATTATTAAGAGACTGATTCATATAGAATTGGACTCACTGTATATTTGATATCACCAATGGTCTCATAATTTTTAAAAAATATTTATTTTTAAAATTGTTTTAAATTTGGCTGTGCCGGGTCTTAGTTTCGGCATGCAAGATCTTCGTTGGGACACGCGGGATCTTCGTTGGGACACGCAGGATCTCCACTGGGGCATGTGGAACCAGGGGTCGAACCGGGGCCCCCTGCATTGGGAGTGCAGAGTCTTAACCACTGGACCACCAGGAAGGTCCCTCATAATTTTAATACCCATATAAGCTAGAGTCAAATTCATCATGTCACTATCTACATACTTTCAGATATATTACCCTGTTGTTTCATCTACTGCTTCTACTCAGCCTTCCAAACTCCCTACTCCCAAAGGAGGCTACATGCTAGCATAACTATTACAATACCCAAGTTGTTAACTCAACAGAATGGATTATACTAGTAGACAAAGATAGAAAAACAGTAACCAGGCATAAAATGTGTTTTGCGGTTCTATGTGTGTTATAGAACCAGTAGTAAAGGCTTCATGGAGTATTTTATGTCTCACAAAGATGTGGGAAGAGAAATAGAAGTATGTCAGGGACAGTGTTTTAAACCTAAGTATTTAAAGGCATGATATTATTTTTAAAAATCAAACAGATCTTATCAGTAAATAATAAATTTGTAAGTGCTTTGATTCACAGATATCTAATAAAAATTAACCATTGAGTATGTCATGAGACTATCTGATATCCAAGAATTATTCCAAATTATACTTCTATCATTTGAGGCTTCAATAGTCTTTCATTCTTTTGTCTTCTAGACATGCTAGTTGTCTAACATGAATAATTAGACAATTATTTCTCTTCTTTTAAAATCCCTATTTTTAAACATCTTCTGAGGGGGAGATTCTATCAGGAACGTATTCCAGCCAAAAGAAGTTAGGCACTTATTCCAGACAAATAATTAGGCACTTATTCCAGCCAAAAGAGGTTAAAAACATCTTCAGAGAACAAGGGAGTTGGGATTCATACTCACGTCTTCTGTTTTCAGAGACTGACCTTTTAACCACCCCATGCTATAGCAGAATGAGCGTCCGCCGCCTCTTAGGAGCTTTGGGTAGAGGATGATTGACAGGCAATGAGCTCCTCTAGGCTCTGCCTGAGTCCAGTCTCTTGACAAAAGAACCAGCTACGCTAGGTTTTCATGTCACTATCTTGCGTGTTTTTGTCCATGATAGAATTGAGCCAGCTTTGAATAAGTTCTTTTGGTTCAGGGTTTCCCTCCGACAGAGATGGGGATGTGGGGTGGGAGCATGGCCCCAGAGGATTATTAGTAAGCTTATCTAAGCTTTATCTAACACTAATTATCTTCTGGACAAGTCTCCAAAGGCCTGTCTCAGATCCCAGTGAGAGGAGACTCTTACAGAAAGTCAGTTGACTAGGAACGATGTATCCATATAAAACCAGCATTCATGGTCATATCGCATTGTTGCCTAGTAACAGAGTTACACCACGGAACTCAGGCTGAGTTGGAGGGCAGCTCTGCCCTCAGGACAGAATATATTGCTGCAGGCCAGAGATCCTGGGTTCAGCTGAGCTGACGGGGCTACCAAGAGAAGCAACTGCTTTCAGCAGAATACAGTAGGACACACAGAGAGGTACTTGATGGTACGATAAAGGAAATGGAGGATAAGCGTTGGAAAAGATGGTGGTCATAATCAGGGAAAGAACCTGGCAACCTTCTTGAACTAGTGGAAGAAAATGTTACAACTCGAATTCCAGCTACTTTCACTCTTGGTCTAAGACAAGAAGTTTTTTCATGGTTGTTAGTCAGTTATGCTGTCCTGTTTGATGTGACCTGAGTTAATACAGTTTATGTATTTATTACATTTGTAACCTAAGGAGAGTTCATTATAGTTATTTGCAGAGTTCTTAACTGTTAGAAAATTTTGCATTCTATTATTAATATATTATTATTGATCTCTTAAAGCAAGGATTTGATATCATTGAAAAAGTTAAATGGTAGAAATCAACGAAATACAGCTGGACAATGGAAATCAGTGAAAATCCCTTTTCAAATAATCTGGGTAAATATTTGCCTGTAGGTTCCACCTTGAAGTTTGACCAGTTAAACTGGTTCTGGGACACTTTGCAGAGTTTGCTTTTAGGTACTATTGGATACCAAAGGATAATCTTATTATTTGCCTATCAAGAGCATTTTATTTTATTTTTGAATAGGAAAGCAACTTCCATAATCAGAGGAACTTCATAGCACACATTCAGTTCAAACAGCACCAGCAAGAGTTTCCTTAATTTTTTTGCCTCCTCCAGCAAAGATCATGACTCCTTTCTAGATCTTCAGACAGTATTGTGACCTCTTTTTGATATGTTATTAGTTTCTCTTTCAAACGACCTTTTGAAGTTTGTTAACTTGTGAGTACAAGGGCTGTTTGAATGTCCTGAGGCCCTTCCTCCCTGTGGATCACAAAGCACTTCACAGAGAGGGAGAGCTTATGATTTGCCCTCATATCAAAGACAGCCCTGCCGTTGATGTGGAGAGTGTGGAGATGTGGTAGTCGCCCAGCTTCTACCTACTGGTCTCGACCCTTAGGTTTTCCTTTAGTAAGTGACATAAGCTATATTTTAAAACTTCAAATCTGCTTCCTTCTCTCCCCGAACATCCTGAACCCAGTAGACTGGAAGATTATGAACCAGAACCTATCTTTTTCACCACTTATGGACCCATAGGATAATATCATCGAATCATTTTAAAAAGTGCTTCCCGGGGCTTCCCTGGTGGCGCAGTGGTTGAGAGTACGCCTGCTGATGCAGGGGACACGGGTTCGTGCCCCGGTCCGGGAAGATCCCACGTGCCGCGGAGCGGCTGAGCCCGTGAGCCATGGCCACTGAGCCTGCGCGTCCGGAGCCTGTGCTCCGCAACGGGAGAGGCCACAACAGTGAGAGGCCCGCGTACTGCAAAAAAAAAAAAAAAAAAAAAGTGCTTCCCAGTGACTTCCCCATCCCACCTTCATGATCCATTGTTTAAAGATGAAAATTTTACAAATGAAATCATAAGCTTGGTAAGGCCATTATGGCCAATGTCAAGAGAGTTGAACTATCTGCTCAACTCTGTAAAATTTCAGAAATATTTATGTGACATGTTATAAGAAGGCCCTGCTGGTGGAATCCATGACAAAGCCCTCCGCTGATGCTCACGACTAAACCAAATTTAGTGCATTTTGTGGCCCAGAAAATGATCCTGTTCAGGGACACTGGTTTTGTAAATCCTTTAGAAATTAAAGGAACAATTCCCAATACAAATGTCGTTCTCAGTGTCAATGCACTCAATAAAACCCAAGACCAGCCCCTGGCAGAAAACCCCCAGGACACGCTTAGAGCGTCACTCGTGACTCAGCTCAGAAGGGTTGGATTAGCAGCCGGCTTGAAACCAGAGTCTAGCTTGTGGAATGGAAACTTCTGCAAAAGAGGAAGGGCCCCTTGAGAGAGTATGGCATTCAGAAAACTTTAGAATAAAGTCTGAAAAATTAAACAGTGATATACAGCACCTGCCATTTGGTGATTTTGATCGTTCACATATTCATATTCAGAGGGTCCCGACTTGATGCCTCTATATATGTGCAATATTTGGAAACATATGCATTAAATAGTAGAATAATAGACGTACACAGTCGCGTTCATTGAGTTCTTATCACACTTGCTCTTAATGCATCACCTGTATGACTCTATGTCTTCCTCACGACAACCTTAAGAGGAGGGGGCTGCCATGAACCCCATTTTACCTATGCAGAAATGTATTTACTCGAGGTAGAGCTGGGTTTTGAATTTGGACATGCTGATTCCGATCTGTGGTTTCCCGCTATCTCATATAATTCATCAATTCATTTCACAAAGAGCTCTGAAGTACCTGTGGCACTGTCTGGAGCTTACCGTCTAGTGGAGAGGAAAATAAATGCTAAACAAGTACATGAGCTCATGTTAGGAGATTGTAACTACAGGAAGAGAAGTGAAATGATAAAGGGTTGGAGAGTGAAGGAGAGAAGGCGATTTTATAAAAGGTTGTCAGAGAAGCCCTCTCTGAGGAGGGGAGATGTGTGCTAAGATTTGAATGAGGGAGCCAGCCAAGGGGATATTTTCGGGGACAGCAGAGAGCCAGAGTGGCTGGAATACCATGGGCAAGAAGGGCGGGGGAGGGGAGACAGAAAACGAGTGGCGGCTGGGGGCAGGTCACCTGGTTATGGTCTAGTGTTCAGTGCCGCCTTCACAAAGGTTATAAACCATCATAGCTACGATGAGTAACCCTGATGTACATCATTCAAGATTTTCACGATCATTCAGTTGGTGAGGCCTTCTCGTGTTATAACAGGAGGATTACCAGTGTGAATCTCTGCAACGGGAACTGGTTTACTAGCTGGGTTCAAGATTTGAGGCATCTCATATTGGATGTTTCACTGCGGGAAATTGGGGTGACCGATCGTGCCTGTTAGCCTGGGACTACCCCGGTTTTAGCACTGGAAGTGTTCCATCTGGGAAACCCCTCAGACTAGGACAAATTAGGATGGTTGGTCACTGTCTAACAGAGTTCTCAAAGGGTTTCTCAGGAAATGGTTGCTTGAGGGAGAAACAGTGACATGCCATCTGGCCTCTGGCAGTGCCCCAAATCACTTGTCAGGCGTGGTTATCAGGCAGGGCACACATGGGCCCCCAGGGCAAACGGTTTGAGTTCGTTCCTTGTGGACCGATACTCCGAGACAGGGAATAACAGGACAACTGAGAGAGGAGGCTGGGCCCTGCCCAGATAGAAGATAAGAGACCACATATTCTTCATTCTTGAAGTCAGGAGACCTCCCTTGACTACACATGCGCAGAAAGGCTCTTTGGAGGTCAAATGGGGAGTGATGCCAAATGATGCTCACTTACCCATAGGCCTCTTCCGTAGAATCCATCTTGGCTAAGAGATGCGCGTGCACACACGTGAAGATCCTGAGATACACCAAATGTGGACTTTGAACCAGGCAAATCAAAATGATTGACCAAAGGAAACATGGAAGAAATGCCCCATAAAAGTGATTCAAACTGTCACGAGAGCACGACTCTCTCTCTGAGCCCGCCCATGTGTCTATCCCCACATACTCTTTGCTTTCTAATAAATACTTCACTTGTTTCACTACTTTCCGTCTTTGTGGGAATTCTTTTCTGCAAAGCCAAAGGGCCAGGGCCTTGTCGCTGACCACGGGTCCAGTAGTTAGGATTCGGTGCTCTCACTGCCGTGACCCGACCTCAATCACTGGCCGGGGAACCGAAACCCTGCTTCACGCCGCTACAGGCTGAGGCCACCAGAGATCAATTATACCTTTTATTCTGTAATGGTAAAGTAGAAATAAAATAGAGACTTGCAAACGTCCTTCTAAGTTTATGAAAAATAAACTTTCCCAATTTCCCTATTGTTAAACGACTTAACTTTAGTATGTATATTATAAGCAGTGCATTCAAGTATCCAGAATCACTTTCAGAGGTAGTCTCAGAGCGTTCTAGAAAAGGAGAAATATTTCTGATCACATTTTCCAACTGTAGAGCAGTAAAACTAGAAAAGAAAAATGAAGGTAACAGCTTATATTTCAACAGGTTAAAGGGAAAAATAGATGAATATCTCAATTGGTGCTATGAAGACATCTGCTCCAATTCGAACGTATTCCTGACGTTTAAGAAAACTATTCCTGAAAATTTTTTTAAAAAATTGTAAGTAGGACCAAACTTCCATAGAAAACAAACTAACATCTGTTGGAAACCAATACAAAGCAACCTAAATTTCATCATTATGAAATTGGGAAGATTATCCAAATAATAAACTCTAGCATTAAACCTCATGATACAAATAATTTTTGACATGAAAAATGCTTACCATACGATGTTAAGTGAAAGAAGTTAGATACCAAATGTAGATGCAATATGAAGTTTACTATATTAAAGAACAGCAAAAATAAACAAAGCCCCCAAATAATTACTTTAAAAAGGTTCTGTGAAGGCATGCTAATGCTTGAGCCATGGTTACTTGTGTGTGGAACTTACACTTTTTAATATATTCTGCAATGTACCCCTACTGTTCTTAAAATCTGGAAAATAAAATTAGGAGAAGAATTTTAAGAAACAATTCTGGGTTTGTGCTGGGACCTCCAAGCAAATGCAAGCTACTGCTAAAGGGACAAGAATTATCAAATCGCAGATGAAAATTGACTCTGAGGGGGCTATGTTCTAGTTTGGTGAGAATAGGACTGAGTTGACGCCCTGCATTCAATTTGTGCTTTTCCTGGAATTTCTTTTCTGTTCTTTCCGGAGGGGAAGGGCCGAAAAAGGACCATTCCAGGGCGCGGCGCTGGGCTTGCCACATTTGGGAGCGCCGCCTCAAGTTGGGCGCACAGCCTCCCGACGCCCTGCCGTTGGGCTGGTGGAGGCCGCAGCACTGCTAGGGTTGTATCAGTCCTCCTGTTTGCACTATTTCTTTTTGCGACCATGGCCCCGCCTTAAGTATTTCTAATTAAGAAACAAAACCTCAGGAAACCGAAAACTTAACCAGCCGCTCTCGCTTCTGTAATTACGCCTGCTGACCCCCCCCCCCCCCGCAACCGTCCAACCAATCAGACGGCGACTAGTGTCTCTGTTTAAAAGTCAACCAATCGGCGACTAGTGTCTCTGTTTAAAAGTCAACAAATCGGCGACTAGTGTCTCTGTTTAAAAGTCAACCAATCGGCGACTATGTTTGTACCGGTCTATGAAAGAGCTGTACTAAACTCCGCCAGGACCTCTTAGCGTCACCGGCAACGAGTGCGCGGAGGTCCAGGTTCGAACCTGCAATAAATGACCCTTGCCGTTTGGCTTTGACTCTCGACTCTGGTGGTCTTGTGGAGGGGCCTCGCGACCTTGGGCATTTCAACTCCTGTCCCAAATAGCTAAGGCAAAAAGCTCTAATAGCAAGAGTTTTGTCTTGATGTGGCATTGGAATGGAGGAAATGAAATACATCTTTATTGGAATAAAACATAAGGAATCTGGAGAGTAAATCTGGTCCTTGAAAGTTATTTGAGAGTAAACTCAGCCACTCGGTTGGGGGAACAGTCACAGCAAGGAGAAGGAAGACAGACCTTGGAAGACCCACCACTGCACATCACACACATTCACTTTAGAGAAACTAATGGGTTAGCCATGGCTTGTTAAAATGGGTGGCTCTGGGATTTGCCAGAGGCCTTTGTGATTCAGTTTTAAATGACCCTTTCTTTCTTTAAATGATTGTTCTTTGTTCATTGTAGTTCTCTCTATTTACATATGAAGGTAAGCAGGGTGTGGAGAGAGATGTGGTCCTTACCCAGAACATTATAGCTCCTTCTTCTCCCCCTCCCTTTCTCTCTCTCTTTGGTTTCTATTTATTTCCTTTGTTCTTTAGTGAGACAGAATTTCCTCATTGAAATACTGTTAAAAAAAATACATCACTCTTTTAGATTATTTTATAAACGTTCATACAATTTTATGTTCACTGTCTTGTATCTCCTTAGTAATTTATGAATTGAATTGGTATTATTTAAGCTTTTGAAAGCTACACAGCTGTGGCTAGGTAACAACTGACTGGCATATCTGCAGTGTGAATGAGTAAGAATTCTAACTCCCACTAAGGCTCTCGGTTCCCCAAATAGTTTTGTCTGCTGTAGTGCAATGCCTTTGGGGTGTGATTCCTTAAGGCCTAAGAAATGAAATACGATCAATTAGGAAGTGTCCCTATTTAAAACAAACAGAGCAAATACTCACATATCTTATGCATACATTAGACAATTTTAAAAAGTCGATCACTTGTTTCAATGGAGTGAAACAGACTTTGAGGTCTTACCTCTACACCAGGTTGGAAGAAGGTACCTACTTGGGCTATTTGGGGAGTTATGTGTAATTTTGGAGTTTCAATATTATTTCAAAACTTTCAGGGTGTAATTCTTTTTCTTGAAGGATACTGGGTCCTTTTTTTTGTTTTTCCTTCATTAGAAAAAAATTACAAATATTGTACCAGATGCCTTCAAATCAATAGTGAACTGTCTCATGAATGTGCATTTCCTGCCCTCCTTGTTTCCCCAAAGGAAAGCAGTTATAATCTTATATAACATTCTACAAAATTTAAGTTCTTGGCTTTATTATCATTTTACGTCTCACGTGTACATTTACATTTTAATAAATGCAAAACAGTGTGCATTTCTTGGGTTGTCTCCGCGGATATGTTTTCTTTCCTTGTGTTGTTTTGCATTGATTTAGCACCTCTTCTCTGAGCAGTTCGTGCTGTCATACGTTGTGTCTTTAAGCAATGGCATTATCATGCAGAAGAATAACGTTTCCATTAATGCCTAAGTCATTATTTAAAAGGATAATTATAATAATTTTTCATGAGAATCTTTACCTTCCTGGGAGGCAAGGGAGAGGCATGTTAGATGATTCCTTCTCAGCAGCTCAGGACAGGAAAATGGACATATTTGAAGTTTGGTGCCTTTCCATGTCCCTAGGTAGAGAAAAACGTGGAGTGACTAGCAATTCTGACCCAGTGATGACAAGTGACGTGTTTCCTGCTCAGGATGGTTTCCCTGATTTCAAGACATGTCACGGAGTTAGACTCTGCTCTGGAATCTTCATTCCTGGGGAAGCCACTTTGGCCCTGGGTATCACCATTTTCTCTTTTAAAAAGCAACTGACACATTGAACAGAGATGACCTGCAGACTCTAGTCATAAACGTGGTCTGCGGGATGAGATTTTCCCATCACTGTGAAAAGTTAGGCAGGCTCCATGTCATTTCTGGTCACTCTTGGTCGATATGGTTTTCTGGTAACTTCAGGTCACAGACAACTGTCTCAGTTTAGCAATTTTACCGTCAGTTGCATGTGTTAATAAAAACTTTAATTTTGAGTTAAAGTTGACTCTTCTTCCTGTCTGGAAGCTCTGTGGGAAGCCTGAATTTGAGTGGGAGTGGGAGGGATTTATTACCTAATCTTCTTCTCCTCCTTCCTTCTCCAACTCACCCATAGAGCTTTCTGGCTCTTCAGAATTTGGGGGTGGAGAGGAAGAAGAGGTAAGAAAGGCAGCAATGGTGTTATGTCATGGCTCCCCGTGTGGTGATCTAGCATCTCGACAGGTGAGGTGTTCATAGCTGACAACTTGACAGATGTTCACACTTGACTCTCTTGTTGGGGGCTTTTGTGAGTTTCCCACACTTTTCAGCAAGATCTCAAGCAGGGATCAGCTTCCTCTTTGCCGTATGATTTGTAAATGTGTCTTTTTCTGGTAGCAAACGATCCCTTATTACTTTGTGGCACAAGCTATGAAGTTTATTCGGTGATGATAAATGTGTGATAATCAACTGAAGACAAGGAAACAGTACGTTAAGCCAGGCTGGTTAGTCAATCAATGAAAGAGTTTATACTCATAGGACATATGGGATAGAAGAAAGTACAGATCAACACAATGTTAAGATAATATTGATATTGCAAGTGGACAGGAACAGAAATGATGGGGTTGAAGTCATCCACAAGGGGAAAAGACGTAAGGGGAAAGAAAGCAGAGCATAAAGATAGGTGTTGTGTTGCCAAATAAAAAGAGAATCTGCATGGGACGTTAGGGTTGTCTGTGAATCAGAAATTGTGCAAATGTAAAAGAGGAAGTTATACAAGAATACTGTATTTGTGGCTAGGCAGAAAATAATTTCACAACAACATATGACCCAGCAGGATTAAACAGCTCACAGTAACTTTGCCCAAATTCTTCTAAGAACTTAGGTCGTCCATAAAACAGGGAAGAAAAGGAACCAGTGGGCATCATTATTCTTTTATAAGAGAAGTTTTATATGCTTCTTTTAAAAGAATGGAAGTATGTTATAAACAGAAATGAAATGGTTGAAATAAGAGTTTAATTTAAAGGCAATAAGACCACTAATATGCTCACTAAACATTAGCTGGCTGGTAGGAACCTATTTAATGAGATTTACCAACCACTAAAACCACCATGTCTATCTGTTAAGTACCTGTTAAATAGCAATAATTTTGTTTGTTATGGAAAATTCAGTTAAACTATTTCCACACAGTAGGAAAGCTACAAATAATAATCATAAGTAATATTTATTGAGTGTTTATTCCAAGCCAGGCACTGTGCTATAGATCTGCTGAACGTGATCTCCTTCAGAACTCCCGGGCTTTCAGGTCACTATTATTGCGTGCTCATTCACAGTTGGGGAAACTGAGGCCTGGGAAGTGTCATTAACTCGCCTAAGGTCATGCAGCTGGTCAGTGGTGTGAGGCTTGCACTCGGACAGTCTGACTCCAAAACCCAGAGGCACCTGTCGTAAAGTGTCCAGGAGTCTTAGGGAAGTAAATAAAGTGTAGAGGTAGAATTGTAGAGTGCAACAGCTCTTGTACTAGTGACGAAAGAAATGGGTCCATGCCAGTTCAACCACAGGCATGAGGAGGCTACACCGTGCATCATGTGATATGATCTTTACCCATGGGGTGGGTGTATAAGTGGTCATGTTACCAGCCTTACCAGCTAGAGGCTGGGTGATCTGATTTTTCAGCCCAGACATTTCTGTGGTCTTTATCACACTAATGGTAGGAGTCAGATCATGATCTGTTGAAGGCAGTGCAAGGGACTCGTCTGTTATGAGCCCTCACTATCACGTCTGCTCATAGCTTCAGTCAGCTCAAGAACTGAAGACAGGAAAGCAGGGCTCCTGTAGTTTCAACCCTCCTAACTCTTTCTTTGTCTCAAGTTTTTTATTCTTTCGTCAGTGGCCATGTCTTTATCTTTCACTTGGCTAAATTGTAGACTATGCCCGCAGGTTAAGAATTGCATCGTCTGTACCTCAATACGCTGCCAACCACACTGTTACCTTTTACAACTAAACAATGACCTTAGTAACAATATACGCGAGAGCTTCTTAACTTTAACTGAACATATTAACCTTAATGGAGCAACTACTTTTAAGGAAGTAATTATGCACGTCTGGAAAAGCTGTAGCAAGACCATTATGTAAGAAACTCAGCTAAATATATTCGGCTGAAATAAAACACATAATTCCAGAAATAGTATATAGTGGATGATACCAGAGAGTTAGAGCACAGGGCACGTAGACAGTATCCTGCGTTAGCAATTCCAAAGTCATTCTTTGCAAACTCATTCCACTGACTGCGTAATGTCAAAGTTTGAAGAAGCCTCTTTGCATGGGATCTGTATTTTCTCGGTATAACTTTTGGCTATTTCTTCTTGGACTACCTGCCCAGAAGGGAAAAACAGCTGATTCTTGAAAGAACCCTTCCATTGGCCTGAAAACTCTTATTGATCAAGTTTATACGTCTTTCTCTAAGCTAAATACCTGTTGTTATTCATAGTTTCTGGTAAACTTGTTTGCCACATGCATGAGTAGGCTGCGTAATGCGCATTAGATGTGCATATAAGTGTCCATGTTACTAATATTTTCTACCACCTGGAATATTCTGACTTAATGAGGTTTTCTACCCTAGCTTTTTATTTCCCAATTTTCATAAATCCAACAGCAGGTGATGTTAGAGAACTGAAACAATGGGGGTGATAGACCTAAAATAGATCTGTCAAAAAAGAATAAGGTTTCCCTTTTTCCAGTGCAGACTGATGCATGTTTTAGTAGATCTAGTTGATTACCGTCCACAAGCTTTATGCTTACTCTCTACAGCTTCACTGTCTAATGAGGTAGTTACTAGCCAACCATGACTAGTGAAGTTTAAACCAATTAAAATAAAACAAAATAAAAATTTCAGTTCTTCAGTCACAGTAGCCACATCTCATGTACCAGGAAGCTATATGGTAGCTAATGGCTACCATATTGGACAATGTAGGTCTGGAACATTTTCAACATTGCAGAAAGTGCTAATGGATGGTGTTCCTTAGTGTAGAGCACCCCTGATCGCCAGCCTACACATTCATAATGGCACAGAAAAGTACCTTTCAGAGATTTGTGACAATACTGTATGTGTCCCTAGGTCTGAAGTGGGTCTCTTGTAGACAGCATATATGTGGGTCTTGTTTTTGGATCCATTCAGCAAACCTGTGTCTTTTGGTTGGAGCATTTAATCCATTCACGTTTAAGGTAATTATCGATATGTATGTTCCTATGACGATTTTCTTAATTGTTTTGGGTTTGTTTCTGTAGGTCCTTTTCTTCTCCTGTGTTTCCCACTTAGAGAAGTTCCTTTAGCATTTGTTGTAGAGCTGGTTTGGTGGTGCTGAATTCTCTTAGCTTTTGCTTGTCTGTAAAACTTTTGATTTCTCCATGGAATCTGAATGAGATCCTTGCTGGGTAGAGTAATCTTGGTTGTAGGTTCTTCCCTTTCATCACTTTAAGTATATCATGCCACTCCCTTCTGGCTTGTAGAGTTTCTGCTGAGAAATCAGCTGTTAAACTTATGGGAGTTCCCTTGTATGTTACTTGTCATGTTTCCCTTGCTGCTTTCAATAATTTTTCTGTCTTTAATTTTTGCCAATTTGATTACTATGTGTCTCGGCATGTTTCTCCCTGGGTTTATCCTGTATGGGACTCTGCACTTCCTGGACTTGGGTGGCTATTTCCTTTCCCATGTTAGGGAAGTTTTCAACTATAATCTCTTCAAATATTTTCTCGGGTCCTTTCTCTCTCTCTTCTCCTTCTGGGACCCCTATAATGTGAATGTTGTTGCATTTAATATTGCCCCAGAGGTCTCTTAAGCTGTCTTCATTTCTTTTCATTGTTTTTTCTTTATTCTGTTCCTCAGCAGTGAATTCCACCATTCTGTCTTCCGGATCACTTATACGTTCTTCTGCCTCAGTTATTCTGCTATTGTTTCCCTCTAGTGTATTTTTCATTTCAGTTATTGTGTTGTTCATCTCTGTTTGTTTGTTCTTTAATTCTTCTAGGTCTTTGTTAAACATTTCTTGCATCTTCTCCATCTTTGCCTCCATTCTTTTTCCGAGGTCCTGGATCATCTTCACTATCATTATTCTGAATTCTTTTTCTGGAAGGTTGCCTATCTCCACTTCATTTAGTTGTTTTTCTGGGGTTTTATCTTGTTCCTTCATCTGGTACATAGCCCTCTGCCTTTTCATCTTGTCTATCTTTCTGTGAATGTGGTTTTTGTTCCACAGGCTACAGGATTGTTGTTCTTCTTGCTTCTCTCAGTATTCTTGCTTTATATTTTCATCATTCATTTTTTAAAAAAAGATAAATTTATTTGGCTGCATTGGGTCTTCATTGCTACGTGTGGGCTTTCTCTAGTTGCAGCAAGCAGGGACTACTCTTCGTTGTGGCATGCGAGCTTCTCATTGCGCTGGCTTCTCTCGTTGTGGAGCAGGGGCTCTAGGCATGCAGGCTTCAGTAGTTGTGGCTTGCAGGCTCTAGAGCTCAGGCTCAGTACTTGTGACACACGGGCTTAGTTGCTCCGCAGCATGTGGGATCTTCCCGGACCAGGGCTTGAACCAGTGTCCCCTGCATTGGCAAGTGGATTCTTAACCACTGCACCACCAGGGAAGCCCTTATCATTCATTTTCTGGTGAAGTACTTTCCCAAATTGTACTAGAGAACATCACGACTTCTGTAATAAGGTAGCTTGATGTCGTTTATAGGTCAACTAAACCAAGTTCTAGGTTCTTAAGCTGATTTCTATGGTGTTAACCCGTTGAAATGCATCAAACAGTGGAGGTTTGCAGGTTCTGAGGTATAACATAATGTTAACAGAGAATGACTTCAGTGTTTTTGCTTCCTCTTTCCTGTATGTATGTGTTCATCTCAATGTTTTATTTTAAAAGTAAATGTTAGAACTGTTTATAGGCGCTTTTCCCCTTCCTGTATTTGGTGACATGGCCCCCACTGGTACCATGGCAGGCTCTGTACTGGTCATGATATTAAGATGAAAAGATCATATGAGCAATTGGAAGGAAAATGGAAGCGATTGTTTGTCAAGTTTCTGAGATTTCAGGCTCAAGTATTTTTTTTCTTTTTTGACCTTGGCCTCAAATGAGCTTCCTTTTATAATTAGTAAATGATTCGGACCTGAATATATTGCTGGCAGTCAAAAACATTCTACTCAAGAGGGACTTAATTGTTTCAAAGATTCTATTTAGGGGGGAAGAATTGTAAAATGATATAGATCTTTGATGTGACTAATGTTAGGGATTTATTTAAACCCCTTAAATTTTTTTCTCTGCAAAGATATGGTTCTCCTTCAGAGCCTCAGCTACTGTTTACATCTGGCTAAAGTGTGGTTGCCTCCGGGATCCCAGCGGGGTGGAAAGATGGAGTGGCCCAGGGCAGGAGCTTTGCGCATTACATCATCACCTGTCGCTGCATCTTACATGCTTTGTAAGAACAGTGGCCCTCCCCATTCAGGTCAAGAACTTGATCACCAGCCAGGTGCCCAGCAGCTTGTTTGACCTCATTAAAACTGAGCGATCATGTTAACGTTTGGGGCGGAGGCCAAACCTCTCAGAGCTGTTTAAAATTTCTGAGGCTATTATCATAGGATTTGGTTTCTGATCTTTTCTTAGTATTTTCTAGTGGATCTGTCTGAATAGAAATAGACTAAGAGGGAATTAGATCTGGAAATTGGAATTAAAAAGCAAAACGTGCTACAAAAAATACAGCCAACACATGGCTACTTAGGTCACTTTTTTTTTTCCCTCTAAAAACAATTTGGGATGTAAAAACCTAGAAAATAGAATACTTAAAAATTATAGCTAAATGGGAACATGTGAACTATAGAAGTATAATGGCAGGGCTTCCCTGGTGGCGCAGTGGTTGAGAGTCCGCCTGCCGATGCAGGGGACACGGGTTCGTGCCCCGGTCCGGGAAGATCCCACATGCCGCGGAGCAGCTGGGTCCGTGAGCCATGGCCGCTGAGCCTGCGCGTCCGGAGCCTGTGCTCCGCAACGGGAGAGGCCACAAGAGTGAGAGGCCCGCGTACCGCAAAAAAAAAAAAAGTATAATGGCATTTGCCGGCCAGAGAGACAAATAATTATAGTTGTTTTTATTGTCAGGAAGTAGTTTCTACCTGAAACTATGCTAATTCAGTGATGACCTCTGCTTCCACGCCTACCCTGCTGAAGGGCAAAAAAGTAAATTTAGATCACATAGGAAGTGTGGCACAGGATAACAGTGCAATTTCTAGTGGCTTTGTCAAGGTCATGTGGGATCAGATTTTCTGAAATTTGCAGATTTTCTTGGACAAATATCCAACCTATATCTATGAAGGATAAAGTTTTTACTTCTAGTTGAATTATTTCCTGCCAAAGGACATGCTTCCACCATTGCCTGGGGTCAAGTAACCTTCCCTGCTCAGTGGTCCTGTCAAGTTGGTACAAATGCCTCCACTAATTGGTGTCCTGCCCTGTTGTCCTCATGCTGAGTTCAGCATGAAGCCAGTCTCTCTAAGAGAACGGGCAGAGTGTGATGAAAGCCCTGTGATGTTATGGAGCACAGACATGCGGTGCCTGAATGTGTTTGTTCAGTCAGCGTGGACACTTTTCAAACACAAATAATACAGTTAATCAATTTGATTGTTATTCTTGACTTTCATAGACATGATATGTACAGCACTGTGCTCTTGCAGATAGCTAACTATTAGCCATCAATGATTCTAGGACTAATCCTTCTTTCTTAAAACTATTACCAGCCATGAGGATAGTCAGAAGGAAAGAAAACTAAGTCTGAATCCCCACTGCCAGCTGACATCTTATGCTCGCAGTTGGGTCCTTTTGGGCACCATCTTTGTAACTTCATTTTATATTTTTACTTCATTCTCCTTGGCTACAAAATTATGATTTGGGACTAGAAGTTGACTAATATCCTTCTTATATTGAAAGTATATGATTATATGACATAACTGGGCCAAAGGATGGAAGTGAGGATTAATGAAATAAATAGTAGCTGTGCTCTTTTTTTTTTGAGGTACGCGGGCCTCTCCCTGCTGTGGCCTCTCCCGTTGCAGAGCACAGGCTCCGGACGCGCAGGCTCAGCGGCCATGGCTCACGGGCCCAGCCGCTCCGCGGCATGTGGGATCTTCCCAGACCGGGGCACGAACCCGTGTCCCCTTCATCGGCAAGCGGACTCTCAACCACTGCGCCACCAGGGAAGCCCCAGCTGTGCTCTTTTGATTCATGGCTATTTTATAATCATGCGCTTGATTTTTAAAAAAATCATTCTCTTTTAAAAAATTTTTTTGGAAATATAACTGATTTACAATGTTGTGTTTGTCTCAGGTATACAGCAAAGTGATTCCGTTACATATATATATTAAATATATTATACATATAAAATATATATTAGGTATATATATTGTATATATAAAACATATATTATGTATATATTTTATATATTTTATATATATATATACTTTTTTTTAGATTCTTTTCCATTATAGGTTATTACAAGATATTGACTGTAGTGCGGGCAACTTTCACATGACTTTAACAAAAATCGTAACACCTTACCTTTGCACAGTAACACCTAACCTTGTTCTGGGTATATCACAATTTATCAAGCACATTTATACACACGCTATGATTTGAACTTCACAACCACCTAGTGTAGTGAATGAACGGAGCAGCTATTGTAGTCCAGTGTCTCAGAAACATCATGTTGAAGAGGTCACCATGGTTTGTGGTTGAACTGGCATGAACCCATTTCTTTTGTCACTAGTATTGGGTTGGCCAAAAAGCTCATTTGGTTTGTCTATGTTATGTGGCTGTTCCACTCTACAACTCTACCTGTACACTTTATTTTCTGTTAATAATCCTAATAATTTTTCAGATTTAAAGAAACATAGAACTTTGCAATATATAGGATGGTCATTTGCTTTTAACTTACTGAAAGCAGTTTTGGTTGGTATTACAGTATATTTGACCTCTGTTCTAATCACATTCTGAAAATTAAATTGTAGAATTGTTGTGAAAGTGATTTTATTTTTACTTTATTTTCAAGGCTTCTGTGAAAAATTTTAAGTTCTTGCAGGTAGAGGTGAAAGGAATCCTACAGGTCTGTCATTGCAATGGGAAGCCGTCTTAATACCCTTATTTACAAAACAGAAATAGAGTCACAGAGGTAGAAAACAAACTTACTGTTTTCTAAGGGGTAAAGGGTAGGGAGGGATAAATTGGGAGGTTGGGATTGTCATAGACACACTACTATGTATAATATAGATAACTAATAACAACCTACTCTCTAGCATAGGGAACTCTACTCAGTGCTCTGTAATGGCCTATATGGGAAGAGAATGGAAAAAAGAGTAGATATATGTATATGTATAACTGATTCACTTTGCTCTAAAGCAGAAACTAACACCTTATACAACTATACTCCAGTAAAAATTAATTTTAAAAAATGGATAGATGTGTGACTGGGGAGAGGGGCTGGACTTTAATTGCCTGGTAAAACCTAACTGGCTTCTTAAATTTGGCAGGAAATTGCCCCCTTCAGACATAATTATAGGAAAGTATATTGAGATTTGCATTCCAGATCATGATAACGAAACATTGGGCAATCTTAGAAATTGTGTTTGCAGTTTGATTACTGTTCGTAGGCAGCAAGGGCTTATGATTTACTGCAAAATCTACACCCTGCATTGTAACAGTTGTTGTGTAACTTCTCAGGAATTTTATCCTGTGAGCTGTGACCCCTGAAACCCTCCTTCTCAAATTCAAAGAACAACTATTTCAGAACTATCTTCTTGAGGGATGTTTGACTTCCTAACAACTAGTTTTAAGGAAGCTAAAATCTCTAAGCAAGACGCAAGCACTTAGATGAGTTTTATCAGGTTCGTGCAAAATTGTTACGTAATTTTCGATTTCTTGAAACTCTGGGGTAGACATTTTTTCTAGGTTTACATTCATTATATTAACATGGCTACTGTTTCAGTAAGTGAACACCTTAGTAAATAATATTTCATGTTTTCAACTCCTCTCCAAAAGGCATCTTCTTCAGGGATTTCAGTTTGGCTCTTTTGAATGGAATTAACCTAAAAATGACATTCTTCACATTGACTCATTCTCTTGACTGAGTTACCCTTTATTGGTTTGGCCAACTCATCTTTATCTTGGGATGCTGGGAAAAGACATTTATCCTTAGTTTGAAAATCTTGCTGATTTGCAGAATAAACCCCAGCCCGATCTCTTATCTTTTGTCCGTTACATAAGTCGTGCTGTGTGAACTAACATCTTGTCACTCATTGTCCTAATGCGGGAGCCAAACTGGTAAGAAACCACCTACTGTTGGATATGAAACCTGTGCCAAAAAGGCTACAGCTCCGTGCTGTTCTGCGGTGGCCCCCCCTCCCCGTCCCGCAGTGATCAAATAAGCCTGAGAGCAAACAGGAACTGCGGCAGCAGGAATCAAAGGATCCTGCTAGCCCAGCAGAGTAGAGGGAAGTGAGGAAGGGATTTTCTTAAGGTGAGGTGACACTATGCAAATAAAGGTAGCCTTCCTTTGTTTTTGTTCAGGATATTTGAGCACCATTAGAGGAGAAAACTTCAAGCTGATGCAGTTTTTCAATGGATAGAGAAACAACAGAGGATCACTTCAAGCTGATGCAATTTTTCAATGGATAGAGAAACAACAGAGGATCACTGTTCGAAAGATGTTGTTTCCTATTTGGTGTTTGTGTTTACGTACTTATGTTTATACGCATATTCTTAGTTTGTTCTGAAAACAATTTATGGTATCTCATTCTATCACATGCATATAAATATGTGTGTGTATGTGTCTGTGGGGTATATATATTAGTTTTTGGTTAAGACCTTCTAGATTATCTTTTAAATTTTTTTCCCCAGTTTTATTGAGATATAATTGACATAGAACATCATAATCGTTTTAGGTGTACAGCATAATGATTTGATACATGTATATATGGAGAAATGATCAGCAAAATAAGTTTAGTTAACATTCATCACCTCACATAGTAACACACTTTTTTTTCCTCACAATGAGAATTTTAGCAGCTTGCAAATATACAGTACAGTATTGTTAACTATAGTCACTATGCTATATGTTACATCCTCAGAACTTATTTATCTTGTATTTGGTAGTTTGTTATCTTTTGACCACTTTTACCCATTTCCCACCTCCATCCTCCACCTCTGGCAACCACCAACCTGTTCTCTGTTTGTATGAGTTCAGTTTTTTCAGATTCCACATATAAGTGAGATTACACCATATTACGTAGTGCTGTCTTTCCTTGTCTGACTTATTTCACCTAACATAATGCCCTCAAGGTCCATAATATTGCCTCAAATGGCAAGATTTCCTTCTTTTTTATGGCTGAATAATATTCTATTGTGTGTGCGTGTGTATGTATATCACATTTTTTAAATCCACTCATCCATCAGTGGACACTTAAGTTGTTTCCATATGTTGGCTATTGTAAATAATGGTGCAATAAACATGGGGATACAGATAGCTCTTTGAGATAGTGGTTTCATTTCCTTTGACTATATATCCAAAGTGGGATTGCTGGATCATATAGTAGTTCTATTCTAATTCTTTGAGGAACCGATACTGTTTTCCACAGTAGCTGCACCAATTTACAGGCCCACCAACAGTGTGCAAGGGTTTTCTTTTCTCCACACCTTCACCAACACTTGTTGTCTCTTGTCTTTTTGATGACAGCCATTCTAACAGGCGTGAGGCACTATCTCATTGTAGTTTTGATTTGTAGATCACCTTTTATAGATAGAACCAGACAGAATATTTTCAAGTAGTCATCTTAAAAATGGAGTTAATCAGAAACAGTTGTTTTAATGTCCCTTAATTCCTTCAGAAAATTGCTTCTGCTGGTCAAATGGAAATCTTGATTTTGCAGGATATTAAGAGGAAATACCTTGGCACAGTTGATCTTGCACAAGGAATTTAATAAATAATAACTAAAAAACATGACTGTAAACTCATGTGACTGATTTTTTTAGATGTAGAATACAATTTTGTGACTCCATACTATTTCCAAACCTTCAGAGTAACACTGTAGTTTTAAAGACATAAAAATGAATAGATGATGGGCTTCCTTGGTGGCACAGTGGTTAAGAATCTGCCTGCCAATGCAGGGGACACGGGTTCGAGCCCTGATCCGGGAGGATCCCACATGCCATGGAACAACTAAGCCCGTGCGCCACAACTACTGAGCCTGCACTCTAGAGCCCGCGAGCCACAACTACCGAAGCCAGTGCACCTAGAGCCCGTGCTCCTCAACAAGAGAAGCCACCACAATGAGAAGCCCGCGCACCGCAACGAAGAGTAGCCCCCGCTCGCTGAAACTAGAGAAAGCCCATGCGCAGCAACGAAGACCCAACACAGCAGAAAATAAATAAATAAATTTATACAAAAAAAAAAGAACAGATGGGCAGAAGGGATAGTTTATTGCTTCTAATGAGTGGTATTCATAATAGTTCCATCATTTAGCCATTTACCCTGCCTGCTGACATCTGATTAATTGTATATTTCCTACAGATTGACAATATCGCCAACACTTAGGCACAAGCATCAAAATATTGAAACCGATTAGATTTGGCGTAGGAATGGGTTGATGGGGGACAGGGTGGGCATGAAGCCATAAAATATAGTGAATTCCTGGCTTCTTGTTTTCAGCCCTTTGCGATATGGCCCCCAACACTCATCCTCGGCTGCATCTGTTAACATACACTCTGCTTCCACCATGTCAACTTATTTGGGGTTTCAGGCCATGCTCTCTCATGTCTGTGCATTTGACAGTGTTAGGGAGGAACGTTTCTTTCCCGCTCCCCATGTATCTATGAACGTGGAGGAAGGTCCACCAGAGTAACATTTCTGACCTCTCTTCGTGCATTCACACGTCGCTCCCGAGAGGGTAAAGTGTGACTTATCTCATTGGAGGGTTTGGAAAGAGATGCTGAGCGTGAGTAAGCCGGCCCCTGCTCTCTTTTTTTCTTTGGCAGGTAGCTTCTTCTCCTTTGCCCACCACGTTCTCATGGTCCCACACTGCCAGTGACTGGAAGAATAAGTCTGGCCAACTCACTAGTGGTGTCCACTTGCCCACAGATAAAACCCGCATCCTTTACCCTAGCCTTCTTTGGTAATACAGATTTTCTTTTGGGCTCCCGTCTGCTGTCTTTTTTGAATTATTTTTCAATTGGTTCTTTTTTTAAAATTTTTTTTATTGAAGTATAGTTGATTTACAATGTTGTGTTAGTTTCGGGTGTACAGCACAGTGATTCAGTTATACATACACATATATTCATTCTTTTTCAGATTATTTTCCCATATGGGCTATCACAGAATATTGAGTAGAGTTCCCTGTGCTCTACAGTACGTCCTTGTTGGTTATCTATTTTATATATAGTAGTGGGTATAAGTTAATACTTTTTTTTTAAATTTATTTTTGGCTGCGTTTGTCTTTGTTGCTGCAAGCAGGCTTCTCTAGTTGCGGCGAGCGGGGGCTACTCTTTGTTGCAGTGCGCGGGCTTCTCATTGCAGTGGCTTCTCTTGTTGTGGAGCACAGGCTGTAGGCACGTGGACTTCAGTAGTTGTGGCACGCGGGCTCAGTAGCTGTGGCTCACGGGCTCTAGAGCGCAGGCTCAGTAGTTGTGGTGCACGGGCTTAGTTGCTCCGTGGCATGTGGGATCTTCCCGGACCAGGGCTCAAACCCATGTCCCCTGCATTGGCAGGTGGATTCGTAACCACTGCACCACCAGGGAAGCTCTAAGTTAACCTTTATTTTGGGTCAAGGGGTACTATTTTCTGGGCCCATATGAACCTACAAAACATATATTGTCTCCTTTTCCTGCTATTTTCTTTCCCTTCTGTTTATCTTCCTAAAACTCAGCTCAAGAATTACCTGCTCTGGGTTTTCCTCCTTTCTTCTTGTTCTGCAGAATCACATGCATACTTCTCCGTAGCTTATTTCCTTGTCAGTCTTCCTCACCAGAATGCAAACCCCTTGAGGGCAGAGAATGGTTCATTTTTTTTCCTAGCTCCCATCAGAGGAATTGCCATGTCGTAGCTACTTAATAGAGGTATATAGAATGAAGTGAATGAATTCTGAAAAGATCAAGGCAATTTTTAATCCACCAATGTTGAATGACGGGAGTGAAGTCGTATGGTCGGAAAGAAAATGTATGAGTATGTTTTGTTCTTCAGAAACTATTTTCCATGTTGTTACCTTAAACCACTTCATATGAGCCATAATTATAAAGATATACCTCCAGGAGTTTTGTCCTGAAAATTATTCAACCTCCGACTCCAAGTGCCCAGGCAGTGTTTAAGTATCGTCATCTATGCTTCCTTCCCAGTGTAATTATTTTGTAAAATAAAAGTAAAAGTAGAGTGTGGATATGGACACATACTTTGGGAATGGGGAGTCTGTATTTAAGGCTAAGCCCAAGAACACTGGGGTGAAGAGTGGGAAATCTGGTATATAGTTTGTGGGCACAGCTGGAAATCAATCTGGACGCCTCCGCTAATAAAGTGGCTCATTTGAAATGAATGATTTTGAGGTGAGGGCCAGAGTAACAACTAGTGACTGACTCAGCGCATAGCAGCTCAGCCCTTAAATCGAAGGGAGGACTTCATCCCTGCTTCCTGTGGACATAGGTACTTGCTGTTCATCATTTGCTTTTTTCCCACCTTGCACGTGATTGACACCCACTTACTGTCCAGCTTAGCGTCTCTTCGTGCATGTCCATCCCCTCCTCTGAACGGTGATAAGCCCCTCTGGAGCACGGTGACAGCACGGATACACCCCTTTGTAACTTCGTTAAGTCTGTTACAGAGCGCATTGCACAAAGTGGATGATCACAGATAGTTTGGTGATTAATCTTTTGTAACACTGACAGCGAAAGTGACTTTCAACCTGGGAAAATTGAAAATAGCTACAAATCCCTGTCTTGAATTTCTGAAAAGATAATGGGAATCATCAAGAATTTGATTCTCTCATTGTGTCCCTTTTAATTCCCCCTTTACGTCAAAATAAAGCTGTTTTCTGTTTTGTTTTGTTTTTTTGCCGGTTTGTTGAAGTCAAAGGTTATTGCATCTAAAGAGAAAAGAATGGAAAGTTTTGGGGGCTCCCAGGTTCAATATCGGTAAATAATGTGTCACTGCTGAGTTCTGGGAGAAAATAAATGCTTCAGCTTCAAAAAACTGTCTGTTACACAGAGAGACAGGTGTGTCATGTTTACAAGGGGTGTGACATTATAAACTCAGCTGAAACAACCCATCCAGATGTGCAGTGATCTGTAGCTATGAACCCAGAGAACCCTGTCACGGGTTTCATGGGTAATTTTTGTTTGTGAGTGTCTAGACACCTTCACTGCCAACTGGAATGGAGCCAGTATCGATAACAACCCACAGATAAAAAACTGTGATCTAATCAACTCCCATCAAACCAGTCAGTGGTGAAATCATGCTTCCCAGAAACCCTTATCGCAGATAACATTTTGGTTGTTAAATTTATGAAGTGCCAAGTTATAGAACTTCTTTCTTGAAAAGATCAAGACTGCATTTTCATATACACATCCACTTACAAACACAGTTCGGCAGTGGAAGCACTAATAAGGTCATTGACAAACATAGATTACATAAATTGTATTTAGCGATTTTCAACATTCAGTGAGAAAGTCCTCGCAGGGGGGCAGGGCCTTGCCGATTACGAAAAACGTCATCCTGAAGAATCAGCAGAGTGTGTTGACAAAAGTGTCAGCGTGAGCGGTTTACCCACTGGCATGCGAGACACACTTTTATGAACCCACACTTTTGCTAATTTAACATGTTTTCATCTTGCAGCCTTACTATAAATTCTTAATGTAAATTGGAAGGTAAAGGTAGCGTTTATCTTAGAAGAAGCTGCCTCTATTCTGTGTCATGTGTATCACGGGCAAATGTTGCTGCCCTGATTATTTGAGAGGTGGAGAGTGTACTCTCTTTCCTCTGTGGTTCAGACGTTAGTTGTCCCCCAAACAATGAGGAAATGCCCACACTGACTTGAATTCTCTAGATTCGGAGACTTGGGACCACACAGATCATAGATCTCTGTCTCCACCGTGACAAAATTGAGATTCTTAGATCCTTTCTGTTGTCAGCGTCACTGGTTTCAAAGTTCAAGGCACAGGGGCACTCCTCCCCTGACATATGCCTGACCTTACATGGGTGGGTAGTTTGATCATTAGCTGCTTCACAAACCTGCAACTACTTCACCTCCTTTGGATACACACCTAGTAGACACTAGGAGGAGGGAGTGTGATAGGATATTGGATTCTTGTGGAGAGCCCTGTTCTTTCTGTTTCAATATGTTAACTTTTGATTTAATAAGTTTTAGAAGCAAAAAGGTGTACAGTATCAATTACCCACTTAATCATTCATCTGAAAGTACTCTCTCAAGGGTCACAAGCTCCCATCTAACACAAATCCAAAAACACTCAATCCAGAGGGTCCTTTTATCTTGCAGAAGCCTTTGGCCCTGATGAATGACCTATACTGTCTTCCTCATGCCTCCCTTGGGCGTCTCTGTTGTTTCTCTCTCTCCTTTGCTAGTTTCTCGTCTTTCCTTTATTTCTTTTTTTTTAAAATAAATTTATTTATTGTATTTATTTATTTTTGGCTACATTGGGTCTTCATTGCTGCATGCAGGCATTCTCTAGCTGCGGCGAGTAGGGGCTACTCTTCGTTGCGGTGCACAGGCTTCTCACTGCGGTGGCTTCTCTTGTTGCAGAGCATGGGCTCCAGGTGCACGGGCTTCAGTAGTTGTGGCACGCAGGCTCAGTAGTTGTGGAGTACGGGCTCAGTTGCTCTGCTGCATGTGAGATCTTTCCGGACCAGGGCTCGAGCCCCATGTCCCCTGCACTGGCAGGCGGATCCTTAACCACTGCGCCACCAGGGAAGCCCAGCCTTTATTTCTTTAAATGTGGGAGTTTCCCAAGTTGTATCCTTATTCTTTTTTCTTCCAGGAATTCACTCAGTGATCTCATCCTTCCTCATGCTTCCAATTATGGTTTATGCGCACATAGCTCTCAAATATGTATCTTCCCTCCCTAGTTATTGGAGCACACTCCCATGGTCCATATGTATTTCATATGTTTTATACTTCACTCAACATGTAAAAACCACAGGAGCGTCTGTCTTTAAGTACACATTGCCTTCTCGGTCTCATTTCCCCCTCCTTGTTAATTGCAGCAGCAGCATCGTAGTCATACTGGCATTTCTTGTCTCCTTCCTCATCTTCAAAGGCAGCAATGGCAGGGGACTGAGTTTTCATGCGGCCATCCCTCTGATTCTCTCTTCCATAGTTACATTTCCCTTTGACCACAGCCAAGAAAGATTCTTTAACTAACCATGGGATTAGATTGGAACAACTTGAATAATCCAGAGTCATTTCCCCATCTTGAGGTCTTAACTTAAGTCTCATCTGCAGTGTCTCTCTTCCCATATAAAGAACCGTATTCACAGGTTCTCGAGATTAGGGGATGGACATTTTTGGGGGGCCATTATTCTGCCTACTGCAGATGATTTGATGCAACTCTGACATTAAGTCTATTTTCAGTTGAGTGTATTTCAATATTATTAATAACCGTTCTATATTCCCTTCAGTCGTAAGATCTTAGAATGTGAAGAGTCTATGGAAGTCATCTGTGGTGGCCAGAATTCAAAAAGGCCCTCAGGGCTTCCCTGGTGGCGCAGTGGTTGAGAGTCCACCTGCCGATGCAGGGGACACGGGTTCGTGCGCCGGTCCGGGAAGATCCCACATGCCGCGGAGCGGCTGGGCCCGTGGGCCATGGCCGCTGAGCCTGCGCGTCCGGAGCCTGTGCTCCGCAGCGGGAGAGGCCACAACCGTGAGTAGGCCCGCGTACCGCAAAAAAAAAAAAAAAAAGAAAGAAAAAAAAGGCCCTCAGTGGGCCACTCCTCATGATAGTCATGCTTTTGCATTGCCCCTCCTAGTTGAATCAGGGTTGACTTTGTGACCAACAGAATAGGATGGAATTGAGGGTGTGGGACTTCTGAGACGAGGTCACAGAGAAAGCATTATGGCTTTTGCCTTGGCCTCATACCCTGTGGAAACTGGACGCCAGGTAGTGAGGACCTTCAAGCAGGCTTATGAAGAGGGTCCAGTAGGAGAAAACTGAGGCTTCCTGCCAAGAACCGTCACCAACCAGCCAGTCGTGGGAGTGAGCTGCCTGGGGAAGGAAATCTACCAGTCCCAACCAAGCCTTCAGACGATCAGCCCTTCCTGACATCTAGTGTGCAATTGAATGGGACCACTTTTCCAAGGTAGACCGTGCCACTGTGTCCACACTGCAGGGCCAAGGAGTCGCAGCTGTTTCTGTGGGGTGTGGACAGATCTCCAGGCCCCTCCCAGTGGAAGTCAGAGCTGAAGTTGGAAAGCGAAGGAGCGTTACTTGTAGGCCGGGGACTGGTTCTTCCAGAGCCTCAATATTTAAGTACAGAATTCTGCATTTACGTATTCTAAACGAGAACTGGCCCCGGCCAGTTGTGATGAAAATGTCGTCGTCACGGTAAGTAAATAGAACACATTTTATTTAATAGATTTTTAGATGGATTTATAACCTTCAAATATTTAGACACGTGGTATGTGGGCCTCCACTTGTACTCTCGTGCCTGCCCTGCAGTTGTTACCGGTGGGGCTGGCAGAGGGTGTACATTTGCTCATGTGCACAATAAGGAAAGGAACGTGCGGGGTGGTGATATGAGACAAATGAGTGATCCAGCATTGCTCCTGATTCTGGATCTTTAGTTCTTTGTGGTTCTTAGGCACATGAGATTAATCTTAGACATGACACCCGGGAAGCATTGATTAGATAATTTCTCGAAGGATCTGAAAATATTGACTGCCTTCTACCTAGTACATTCATCAGTAGTTAAATTTCTGGGTTGGAATTCTTTGTTCAGCTGGATTCTGGGGAGACTAAATCTTTACAGGTTTCAGTTCTTCAGTCTCCTTTGTCTCTAGTTCCCCTTAGTCCAGTGTTTATCGAGGGTGGTCCCAGAACCGGTAGCACCAGCAGCATTTAGGAACCTGTTGGAAAACAAAATCTGAGTACCCTGCCCACCTCACTCCTAAGACCTACTGAATCAGAAACCGAGGTGGGCAGGAGTGGCAGTCTGTTTAACGAGCCCTCCAGGTGGTTCTGAAGCAGCTACAGTGAACGTTTGGAGACTGCTGCCTTAGCCTTCATCCACTTTTGGATGGAGTTATCAGAGACAAAAACTGT